>NC_056730.1:618972655-619272655 GCF_019279795.1 Protopterus annectens
CTTTTGGCATTACTGACTTCATATTCCTCATAAAGGATATGTTACAACAAACCCAGTAACATCTGCAACTGTCTCAATGTATGACAGCAATATGACCAATCTACCATTGTGTTTATGCCTGTGTCCCCAAATGATGTCAGGCTTTGTCCAGATGTTAATGAGGCTTAGATGTATTTCGTATAATTACTTCTTTCCTTCATTCTTGCTACCATCCCAGTGATGCAGTAGAACCACAGACATGTCAGGGAAGAAGTCATAGATATGAGTCCTAAGCCTGTACATTCTGAAGTGAACTGTACATGTGAGAGGCATGTGTATGTCTGGCCATTATTAACAGACTGTCAGGATTGTGTACACATGTCATGTGTACATGTTATTTGGGCTGTGTATGGAAGGGGTAGATGTAAGTGTCATGGCTCCTTTTTTATCTGACTGTGCATGCTGCTCTAGTTTCTGCTGATCTATTGGCTGTATGTGTTTGTAGGGGAAGCCTGAGAAATGTCCTGTACCAAGGTCAGGATTCAGACTACACTGAGAATTGGGACTGTATATGTAGAGTTAGTGTGTGAGTGGCAAACAATGATGTATTTGTTCACACAGTTCGTATACTCTACTGTTCACTTGGATTACCGGTATGTGACTGTGACTGTGGTGATATTGGTTGTGGGTATGCACTTTCACACTGGTGTCTGTTTGGCAGATCTGTTACATCCTTGTAGTGCCTGATATATTTGCAAATGCATATGTAATTACCCACAGCAGATTTCCTATTTTAATTACTTGTGCTATTTCACTAAATATATGTTAGAGCACACAGGAGGGTGTTACTACAGCAACTGTGTTAGCTTATCTATGCCAGTACTTCAGATACATGCACATTTTCATGGCTTCCACCCACCACTTTGTCAGCCATAGTCCAGATTCATTGCAGTAAGGGGTTCTGAGCATACCTATCAACTGGCTGGATTGTTTCAGGATGTTGAGGTTTATTGCTCATATTTCTGGTCTGTTTTACAGATTATCCTCATGTCTCTGGTAAATCACTGTGATGATATGATTGTTGTCAGAAAATGTGGACATACATTTCATTTACCTACCTCACATCCATCAGAATATGTATGCTGAAACAAACTGTGTCACTCTGTCAAGAAGAGTACGGGGGGACGATGAACTCTTCCTTCCTGGATGCTAATACATTAGTACTAAGATGTGTCACATAGAAGGACTTTCTGACCACAGTGGCATTGTGCTGGTCAAAAGAGACATTGCTGTCAACCTGTGTACCCAGATCTCTTATAAAGCCTTCTTTGTTCAGGGGACTACCATCAATGTGGTAATTCATGGGAACAGGCATTTTCCCAAAGGGGATGACAACGCATTTTCTGACATTGAGCTTAAGGCCATGGCTCTGACATCAGTCATTGGTTTCAGTGAGGCCTTTCTGTAGGATGCCAACATCGCTTGGGTAGTTAATAATAGCTCCCAACTTGCAATTGTCTGCAAACTTTGACAGCAAGAGTCTTTTCATGTTGGCATGGACTTCAGAGAAGTTGATATCTAACATGGGAGGACCCAGGACAGAACCCTGTGGACTCCACATATGACTGTCAGCAGTCTGACTTGGAGTCAGCTATTTTCACACTGTGAGTTCTATCTGTGACCCAGTTTGCAGACCACCTAGTGATATATGGGTTGATGCCTAGCTTAGTGAGTTTTAGGATGATTCCTGAGTGGGGAATGTTATCAAAGGCTTTGGCCAGATCAAGGTAGGCTGTATATGCCACCTTGCCTTTATCCATAGCTCAGGTGACTGACTCCAAGAAGTTGACCAGGTTGATTGAGCAGGTATGACCTACCCTTCACAAAACTAAACTGTGTGGGATCCTGAGTCTGCAGATTCCCCTACCCCTGTTTATTAGGTGCATGATGATGCATTCTATAGCTATGCATAACAGACTTGTCAGGCTATTGGGGCGGTCGTTCCCAGGGTCTGTAGTCACTCCTCCTTTGTGGAGAGGGGTGACTGTAGCAGTGCACAATTCATTAGGGACAAAGCTGAGGTGAGGCTATGACTGAACAGGGCACACAGGTGAGGTGCCAGGTCACACTGTAGTTCATGTAGAACACAGCCATGGATATTGTCAGGTCCCATAAAAGCTGTATTCTTGGCCTTGGGCAGTGGTGTTTTAACCTGTGCACCAGTAGTACTTGGTGCCTGACAGTGTACTTGTATTGTGGTTGGTCCTTTGGGCAGGAGAGGGGTAACGTTTGCACTCAATATGTCAGCCAGTATATTGGCAATATTTGTTGGCTCATTCTAGGAGGTACCATTGTCCAGTAGCTCAGAGCAAATTTTGGTATTGCCATGGAGATTCTTTACATAACTGTATGAGGTCTTGTGGTTGTCTTTACTATGTGCTCCAATTCTGTTTTCACAGCTAGCTTTGTCGTATTTGATGAGGGATCTCAACTTTTAATTGAGGCTGGTAACGTTTTTTTTTTCCAGTCTTGGGACTTCACCTTATTCCGTATCAGTTTCCTCCTTCTGTTGTACAGTTTCTTTATGGATGAGGACCACCAGATTGCCTTCCTTTTTGGAGGTAAGGATCTTGGTTCTATTGGGTAAGACAGTATCCATGCATTTGTGTACGTGTTCATAGTGTACTGTTGTTTGATTCAGCACTCATGCAACTAGTTCCATTTTCATGGCAGCCATGGGGTTAGCCATCTCTGTTTTTAGGAGGCCAAAGTTAGCTTTGGAAAGGCTTTTCATGGTGGTTATCTGTGCAGGGGGGGTGGGAGGGCTGTGGATTTCCAAAGGCAATTACTTTGTGGACAGATCTAAAAAGGGAGGAGTTGACTACTGGTGTACAGCAACAGTCACCCGTGTTAGCAAAGACCAGGTCGATGTGATGGGCAAGTGCATTGGTACATGAGTAGCTTTCCCAGTTAATGGTATAGGTAGTTGAAGTCAACCAGTATGAGAGTGTTAGGTTGGACACTAATATTCTCCAGGCTGTTTAGGAACATGGAGTGTGAGTCTTGGGACATGTTTGGGGACCTATAGCAGGCTACAACCTGAGCCACTGTCTTACCTAGTTATAGCTAAACCTGCAGGATCTGTGATGCATAATGTTGGGCTACCACTCTGGAAGTGTGTACATCCTTTATGAATATGGAAATACCACCACCTTTGGAACTTCAGTCCAAGATCTGCAGCCAAAAGGTGTGGAATGAGTTATAGGCTGGTAGTGCAGGGGTGCTTCCTGCTGCCTTTAACCAGGTCTCTGTTACAGCGCAGATGTCATTGTTCCCCATTTTAAGGAATACTTCCAGTGAGTGCATTTTCAGATTTAGAATTCTAGGGTGCAGCATCATGACCCTCAGATTGCATGTGTTTGTAGCTGTTATATATTTATGCAGACTCCTTTCCATACTGCTGAATGACTGTACTAACTAATTTGTCTGGAAAATAATCACTGTTTTATAAAGCTCAGATGGTGTAATGGTACATTTCTTTGATTGTAGTTTACAGTGCCCTAGGTTCAAGACTTGCAGGGGTTATTATTTTCTTGCAAGGCACAACAGTTGCTGCTGGGGAGGGAGGGATAAGGGCAATATTTAAAAGAGGTCTCTAGTCTGGGCCCATTGATCCCATTTTAACAGCCTTTGGACAGATTTGTTGCAGTAAGAGGTTCAGTGTATGGATATGATGTCCGACATATATTAATTTATATGTATATATTAATATATATATATATATATATATATATATATATATATATATATATATATATATGTGTATTTACATAGATATATATATATATATATATATATATATATATATCATATATGTGTATATTTCATATGTATATCTCTACATATATTATGTATTAATGTTTCTCTCTCTCTCTCTCTCTCTCTCTCTCTATATATATATATATATATATATATATATATATATATATATAGATGCAGCTCCATACACATATACATGTATATACAAAACTTGACTAATTTTAACAAACCTTTTGCCTACTGTTAAATGACTCTACTGAATGAAACATCAGCCATATCTACAGCTCAGATGGCTTAGTGGTACAATGCTGTGGCTATGGTGTGCAGGGTCCTGGGTTCCAGAGTTGCAAGGACTGATTATTTTGTTGCTGGGAAGAACAAGGGTTGTTGGATACAGAGTGATTAAGGCACATTTAAGCAGTTGTAAGTGAGTTTGTGCAGGTTTGTGCAGCGGTAAGCAATGCTAACCTCCAGTTAACTATGCTTACATACAGTTAGCCTTAAACGTACCTAATCTGTGAAGGCATCATATAGCACCACGCAAACAGGCTTAGTCGTGCTTATTACTGATTACTCCCACTTACCCTGTGCTACTTTCTTTAAAAGAATAGAAAAAAGGGGTGATAGGAAAGCGGTGAAAAGGGGGGCATGAAGAGGGAAAAACAATATGAAAGATAGCTAGGGATGTGCAGGATGGGTGCAGGGAAGGTCCATAGCTGTCCATTTCTTCTACAGCAACAGCTGTGCATATATACTGAATTTGGAGGTAAATGTGTGCACTCAAACCCCTGTGAGAGGGGTGAGGGCAACAATAATGTGTTGTGAATCCAATTAGACCAGATTATATGTGTCCAGTGAACACGTGTGCGAAATGGACAGCTATGTATGGTGCAACATTTTTTTTGGGAACAGATTGCCCTTTTTTTTTAAGGTGAGAGTGGGATGTTGGGGAAGGATTGTAGGTATATTTGGGGAAGTAGGTTGGGTAGAAAGACAGACAAAACAGTATACAGGGGCGGTATATGACACATGTGAGGGATAAGCACCTTGGATGGGGAAGGCTGTTTGATAATTAGAAGACCACGAGCCCCCAAATGGATACAGTGAGACTGAGGTCCTCACCCATGGACAGTTATCACTGCACCTTCATGGCCCCAAAGGTGGCTGTGCTGTAGGCTGAGCACGAGGGGCAGGTTGACCCTCTAAATGCACCATGCAGCCCTCAAGCTGGCATAGCAGATTTCCCAATTCTTTGCAGAGCTCCCTATGCACCAGACCCTGGACCTGGCTTTGGGTGATAGGCTACTGTCCATGCCAGTGCCCAGGGGGGACGCACCCCATCCCCTGAGGTTGTTCCACCCAAGGATCATGCAGGGCCAGCAGGCAAGGAGGTCCCAGGGTGGGTCCCAGACATGCTGGGGCCCATTGCCATGGCCAGATGAGGTGGTAGAGACAGATCCGCTGGGATCAGCCTTCCCAGACATGCTATGGTGTTGCAGTTTTAGAACATGTTGGTTAGTCATGAAAAACACAGTCCAGGATTAGTTATAACAGCATGCATGAAAATTCCTATTAACCCAAAACAACAAATTTGAAACATTTGCATAGCAAACAGAACACATGCATATATGGATCCATAGTGGGCATTACACCTGCATGCAGGTTATATTGATAGCAACAGGCCACCAATGATAGTATTTGAACAGGGAACATTAATTGGAAAACATTTCAATATTTGTAGAACAATAGGACACATGTCCCAATGGTGTGTGTGTGTGTGTGTGTGTGTGTGTGTGTGTGTGTGTGTGTGTGTGTGTGTGTGTGTGTGTGCGCGCGCATGTGTGTGTGTTGTGTGAGTGTGTGTGTGTGTGCGTGTGTGTGTGTATGTGTTGTGTGAGTGTGAGTGTGTGTGTGTGTGTGTGTGTGTGTGTGTGTGTGTGTGTGTGTGTGTGTGTGTGTGTGTGTGTGTGCCACTGCCATACTCTGCCTTGATTTCTATCGGTCACCCTGGTTGTTGGCAGCAGGGACCAGTAGCTGTGACAGCATGACACTTTAACATTTCTTGGGGGAGACTACTTGGTCTTATGGGTGATGGACTTAGTATAACTACAGCCTTCTTATAGCTACTTTACACCTTTTCTTACCTGACAGACCTGTGGAGGAAATTTCTGTTAACACTACCTGACTGTTTCTGCACATATTCACAAAATCCTAGATGAAATTATGCATACAGCTTACTACCACTCCCAGGGTTCAAACCATGACTGTTTGTGCATAAAATACAACAAAAGTTTGTGTTTCATCAGAACAAGCTATTGAGAAACTGTTGTCTTTTCTTTGAATGTTTTCTGTCTAATACTCTCTTGGTTGAACAATCTGACCTTGTAATTATGACATTCTTATACATACATTCCTATACATACCTTTTGGCATAGCACAGTATAGAAAACAGTGGTTAACACAACATAACTATTCAGATATCAGACCTTGGTGCATGAAGCATTTCATATCAGTTAAACTTGTATCTTACAAAGGCACTAACTTTGTCAGATGAGATTTGATTGTTTAATGCTTTCAGAGCTATAGTTGCTGTGCATAACCTGTACACATTTCAATTCATACAATAGCAAAGTAAACACAACCAGTCCAGGATTTTGAATTTTATTGACAGGCAGTTACAGTTTTATTTATATATAACCTGTATGAGACTATTACTGTAATATTGTCTGGTTTATTCAGTACAAACCATACCCATTTTTAATACTACAAGGTGACATTCTACTTCTTTATATTTATTTAGCATGAATACTACAAGCTAGATTGTTACTGACCAGCCTCGAGACACAGCCTTAGCAGCCTGCTTGCATGGGCTTCCTGGTTCACAGCCCACTCAGCTGGAGCTGTAAAGAAGATAGAGAAACATGTATGCATACCTATCCATCACATACACAGGCTGGACCTTGGTAAATAGTTATTGATATTAATACTTACACATGCCTGGGACATCCCTGTGCCATGCATCTTGGACCCACTGGTCCCAGAGCTCTCTCTTCCTCCACTTCAAGTCAGTAAAGTGATGCTGGACCTGCTCACCAGTCAGAGGGATGCCAGTGGCTCAGGTGAGATTGCGGGTAAGAATTTTCCAGGCCTCTGCTTTGTATTGGGAGCCCTGGTACTGATCCTGCAGCAGTCTCATATCATGTGTTTTTACAAGGAGTCCAACCATGACCCTGAACTCCTGTATGCCCCAGCGCTGTGCCAGAAAGTGCACAGCCTCTCCAACACCAGGCATAGTGCCTACAGTGGAGAGCTACAACTGGTTATGAGCTGTATTCCCACCTGCGAGGTTTAAATACAACTGGTTTCCCACCATTTGCCATGATTGGATGGTTTTGAATATGCTAAACTAAGCTAAGTGCTTAGCTGTTATATGCATTGCTTAAAGGGGTAGATGCTAAGCACTGCTTACCAGTATGCAAATCCACTTAGCTGCACTAATTCTTGCTTAGAATTTACATTTAAGCAATGCTTATACTGGCTAAGCATAGCTGAGCACAAGTTAGCATTGTTCAGCTTTCCTTTTACAGACTATCATTATTGTGGGGTTGATTCCTTATAAATGACATATTATATGTATATTTACCTTCCATAACATCCCCCTATGTGCTTTCATTACAATACATTATTTTGTGGCTATGCTGTATGGGACACTTGTGTTTATATTGGGGGTTTCACACCTGTACTACACTGACACCTCACATTTGGACCTGCTACACTACCCTGGTTAACAAATATATATAATATTCCCTACCTACTGATAACAAAATATATATTCATGCGTTTTTAACAAATAAAAATGAATGGACTGAATGGGGACTTAAACTGCGAATACTTGCACACTAAGCGAAAGCTCTAACCACTACACTATTTCACTTTACCTTGTTTTGGCCATATATTTGGATTTAGCTCATTGGGGTGTGTGAGCTAGGCTGAGCATAGCTTCTCAACATGCACTCCCGCTCAGCTACGCTTAAACTTTATTGCGGACAGCAAAACAAAATATATATGTGTTTTATTTTTATTTACTATAGGGATTTGCACATTGCTTTCTGCACCATTATCTGTGTATTGCTCTTACAAACTTAGAAAGTTGATAGAATAAATAGGTTTTGCATTAGCTTAATGTTTTGGTCCCATGTAGTCATGGAAGTACAAATTTTAGGAGGAACACACCAAAATATATGAGTTAACTATCTGTACACATTTCAAAAATAGATGAGAAGTAAGCTCCACATACACTTTTGTTGCTTTTGTATTGCTGTACGGCAACTCTGTAGTGCAGGGGGCATGTATATTATAAGAGCACTGCTCTCAGACACACCCCCTCTGCTTGTACACAGACCTGTGTCCATGTAGGAATAAAGCAGTGCTCCTTCATGCATATGCAAGGTGTGCTGCTGTTCTATACAGACACAGGATGTTCCATGTAAGAATAACTCTTTTTTTACATGGAGCATTGCTGAAACCTGGGGACAATTTACTTTGGAACGGAATAAACTTGTGAGATGTTATCCATGTGGACATTGTAGTTTTTGCAAATTTGTTCAAAAAGATAAATGTTTTATTTCTTCTAACTGCTCCAAAGTTTTTGACATTTTGGTTTAATGCAATTGTAGTATGGACTGGGTTGTATATCTGGTTAAATGAACGTGTTCAGCTTTTTATGTGGGTCAGACATCATGTCCCTTTAAATTGAGAATATCGGAACATTTGAGTGACATTAGATGTGCTAAAGGTACTAACATTCTATATAAACATAGTTTAAAACATACTACTGCCAGATTTTCATTTATTATACTTGATAAAGTATGGGGTGTAAATTTGCAGAAGGAGAGATGGCATTCTATGTTAAATTAAAAAGAACGTATGTGGATTATTAAGCTGGGGGCTTTATTTCCCCCAGGACTTATATATGTGTGTGTGTGTGTGTGTGTGTGTGTGTATATATATATATATATATATATATATATATATATATATATCTTCTTTTTCTTCTTCTTCTTTCAGCTTTTCCCAGTTAGGGGTTGCCACAGTGGATCACCTGTCCGCTCATGAGTGGCAGTGGAGTTTTACAGTGTCGAGTTGCCAGCCCGCCACCCAACCTTCCACAGAAGGCACACACATGCACACACTCACACCTAGGGCCAATTTAGAGTGTCCAATCCACCTACTGCATGTCTTTGGGATGTGGGAGGAAACCAGATCACCCAGAGGAAACCCACGTGACCATATATATATATATACATATATATATATATATATATATATATATATATATGTATATAAACACTCACATGATATAAATGTTTATGTTTAATTTTAATTTGATTCGGAGTTGAATTAAACTCTTTATGTTAGAGAGCTGATCTGGAATGCTGGCCTTTCTTTTTGATTTTTTCAAAAAATAGAATCACACACAACATACATAAGTTTCTGGAAAAGCAATGGATCCCTTCACATTTATGGATCCATGTTTGCATAGAAGTGCACATCACACACCAATGCACAGCCACAGTGAGCAGTGGCAAACTGCTGTGGTTACCTCTGTGCAATGCTGCTTAACACTGTTGCATTTTGCCAACACTTAGCAACACATGAACACACGTACTATAAAGAATTCATGTCATTGCATTATCACTATGTAATTTCAAGTATGCAAAAGTATTATATTCACCCGGATTTTAACCCAGTACCATCTGGCCCCAAAAAGGACTGTATCAATGCATTAACATGTGCTGCCACAGAATCAGTTAATCAACAGATGTGTTTCATAGACTCAGTACTAACTGTCACACTTTAGCAATGTGGCTCACATTTGCTTACTACTTAGCTATGCACAAACGTGTGTCTCACATGCTTATACACTTTGCCAACCATCGCACAAACCCACTGTTCTCTGCTCTATGGAAATGTACACATTATTATGTATTACTGCTGTTTACTGTCCACTTCCTGTCTAGTCATGAAATGACATGTGGAAACATTACAAACTGAGGACCTTATCTAACGTGTTTCAATTATAACCTCGAAGCATCAGCTCTACAAACACCTAAAGGTCAACCCAGAAACAGTAAAAACTGAAAACCATGAACGGTCACTTCTGTGAATTTTTTCACAGGGAAAGAATTTGCTTGGCCGGTGAACATACTAGCCTTCAAACCCTAATAAAGTGGGGGCTTTGCCCCCTACACCCCCCTAACTAAATATACCAACTCCAAGATCACTCTACATTGGAGTAAAGGGCATATTCCCAATAATGGCCAAGAGAATTTTTTTCTCTGTGAAATCATTTACGGAAGTGGCCATTCATGGTTTTCAGCTTTTGCTGTGTATGGGTCAACCATTATGTGTTCGGAGAGCTGACGCTTTGAGTTTCTAATATAGACCCTTATCTAACAATATGTCACATATTTACAATACATGCATGTATTGCCACCTCTCAAGCACTGCAACCCTAGTGTCTCAGTACTTTTTCTACATATACACTACAAAATGAAATATAAAATGCTGTGTGATATGCAATGCACAGCAATCTGGTAACATGCAGACCTACAACTATTGACCCATACACCTTAAAACCTTTATCTGCAAATCTAGGGAAGAAATCAGCATGGACCTTATCCACAGGGACATAGCTGACTTTCAACACACTTGACCCAATGCATTTTCTTTTTGCCAAGGGTTAATTGCTTATTGATCCTTGTGGACTTCTTGGATACTGACCCCAAAGACCTGGATGAGTGATAACAGGAAATACCCCCTATGTGGTGTTATCCAAAGCCTTTGACTCTATCAACCATTCGTGCCTCACAATGAAGATATCCCAAGTGGGTATTAAGCCAACAGTAGTAAATGGATAGCTAACTAGCTCACTGACAGAACACACACACTCTCAGAGTTGGGCATTGCACCGCCACCATTAGCCACTTACTAGTAGAATACCATAATGTTCTCTGCTAGGCCCTCAACTGTTTGAAAACTACTTCCCTGAAGTGCAGGCAACAGTAGATGGCCTGTGGCTTGCCAAGACTGAAAATGGCTGTTAACTAGACGCACTCATATACAGTCCCTCAATGATGGTAACATATGACAGAAGAGACTGGCACACACAAATGATTGGTGCGGTGCCAAACTCATGAACTGAACCTTAAAGCATAAAAATGCCTCATTTTCCTCTTTGGCAATGAAATATCCTGCTAAGTATGATATACATAACAACCCTCTAAGCTCCAACACAGTGTTGTAAAACTTGATAACACGTGTTGATAGCAGTCTACACATTCATTACTGTGTAAATAGTGGTGACAGACACATTTTGCATTTTCCACCTCATACATTTGGACATCACATCCAAGATCAGGGTGTTCATACCTCTTCTGTACTCTACCCTTATCAGACACTAATTGAGTACAATGCTTCCTTTTGCCTGTACCTCACCAGACACCTGCAGCAACTGGAGACAACACAGGTTTGTACCTGGGAGAATCCAGGGCCTTGAAACATGGCATACATGGAAAGACTGAAAGACCTGTCACTGTACTCAGTATCATGCAGGCTGCTGAGAGGTGTCCTATGCCTGGCCTATAGAATAGTCTCAGACCATGCCCTACTGGAAAGGCTGGATATCTGCAAATCAAATGGGACAAGAATAACTTGCCCCAGGGTTCTCAACCTTGCCTGTGACATAAACAGAAAATGCTGGAGAGATAGCTATATCACCCAGCAATTCACACTCCTTTGTAATAGGCTCCCACAGTGTGTGAAGTAGTGCTCCTCAATGACCATGTCCAAGCCAACCTTGACTACTGGATAGGTGATTGTGAAGTCACCTCTGGGGTGGCAACTATGTCCCTCATGGACAGGGCCCTTTGGTGCTGCTTACAAAATTGCTCTGCTAACAATGACCATCTTACTATGCTCAATAAGGGTAATTGTGTTTTTAAAACAACAAGGCTTCAAAACACCCTAGGACCATTAGGCTAGAAGCATCCTATGAAGCTATGAACCTATTCAGGCCTCCCAGCATCTTGTCTCCCAAATGGCCTGCTGATGTCATCTACTATAAGCTGACCTGCACTTGTATGAAAGCCAGATTTGTGCCATGGAATTTGCATGAAGTATTGTGTTCTGTAACCTGTGTACTTAGATAGCTAGGGGTTCTATTCTCATCACAGTCAACTGTGTGAAAGTGAGAGCTCTTGCCTAACATTACAGAGAGCATTTTACACCAGCATGTGGGACATTGTAATTTTATTTTCAACAGACACTGCTGATGTCATCAGCCATCGATTATTGTCTGACACACTTCAAATTAGAATTGTTCTGTGGTGCTTCTGTAAAGTACTATGTTCTGTAGGTGGTGTACTTAGATGGATAGGAGTACTGTTCTCACTGCTGTCAACTGTGTGTGTATGTCTGTGTGTGGGTGACTAGACAGAATAACAGTTATTGCTCCAATGCTAGGTTTGACAGTATTTTGATTCTTGCAGATGCATGCACATCCATTTCATTCACCTACCCAACATCTTGTTTCTCACATAACCTGCTGATGTTATTTACTATAAGATCACCTGCACTCTTCAAAAAGTCAGACTTGTGCATTTGCACTTGTGGAAGCTATTGAGTTCTGTAGTCTGTGTACTTAGATAGGTAGGGAGTCTGTTCTCACTGCAGTCAACTGGACGTGTGTGAGTTCTTGCGTGACATTATAGAGAGTATTTTACACCAGCATGGGGGCACTGTTATATTCTCTTCAACAGACATTGCTGATGTCATCAGCTATAAAGTATTGTCTGACTCTCCAAGACAGACTTGTGGTGCTGTGCTGCTTGTGTAAAGAACTCTGCTGTATAGTCTGTGTACTTAGGCAGGGGTTCTGTTCTCATTGCAGTCAAGTAAGTGTGTGCGTGTATGTGTGTGTGTGTGTGTGAGAGAGAGAGAGAGAGAGAGAGAGAGAGAGCTCTTCCTTCACATTACAGAGAGCATTTTACACCAGCATGTGGGACACTGTTCTTACCATATTCTCCTCAACAGACACTGCTGATGTCATCAGCTATATCAGATATTTGGATATGCTGCACTCCCACCAAGGCAGGGTCAGATACTGGCCTGAATGCCAGTCAGAAGTCATCTTGTCCTATACAAGACAGATTACAGTGGCAATGGCTTTTAATCTAGCCACATGCATCATGGCATGGTTTGTAGGCCATGTGTTACCTTGCTGAGAAAGGCATGTAGTCTCTCCAGCTGCTGTATGTGTCTAGTGAGGTACATGCAAAACAGGCCATTATACTCTATTACTGTCCTGATGAGGTTTGACTACAGTGTTTTCATACAACCCTAAGATCTGAATTGGTGGCATGACTTATGATGTGCACAACATAGGCTTTCAAGACCAGTGTGGACACTTGGTGGTTGAAGTTCTGATTGCTATCTACATGTGTTCCCAGTGATTGCTTCACTGAGTTTCAGCATAGCAGGACTGTTGTCAATGCTGTGATTAACATGGAATTCCACTTTGCAGAGAGACAACATAAGAAGATACACATTTCTGTATTTATTTGTAGATTGTGTGCCTTTGTCACCATTCATTTGTCTGTGTTAGCTCCTCCTGTACTATGTTATTATCACTGGTGGACTCAATGATTGCACCCAATATGAAAGAGTCAGCAAACGTGGTAAGCCAAAGGCCATATACTTTAGCCTGAACTGTGCAGAAATAGAGTCAAAACAGTGAAGGGCCAAGCACAGATCCCTGGGGTTTGCCAGTGGTGACAGCTGTACTGGTACAGGTTGATTCACCAAGTTTCACAGTATGTGTTCTGTCAATGATCCAATTGGTTAAGCATCTACTGACATAAGGGTTAATCCCCAGCTGTGAGGGCTTCTTAAAGATACCTGCATAGGGGATTGTGCCAAAACCCAGGCCAGATCATGATAGGCAGCATGCACTGTCTTACCTTCATCCAGGCCTATCACATGGAATCAATGTCCTGTCACAACATCACAGATCACCTATGGCATGACTCAACACATACACCTTCCTGATACTGTTGAATACACACTTCAACACACACCCTCTACATGGGCTATGTTCCCATACAAGGGTGTGCATCAACATGCATCCATCTGAGCTGGAGGAACAGCACCTGAAGCAAGCATGTATAGAGACATACTGACTCTCCTCAACTGTAAGTTAGATCAAAATATCATTATGGCCCTCTTCTATATGTACACGAGTAATATTCTAGCTATGTGCAACACACCTATGTGAGTTGTTAATGCTACATCATGACTGTTACATCTGATAGATGTCCTCAAACAGGTCATCAAGGGTATGCATGATGACAACAGTATCATCTTGTGGAACTTGGCCAGGTCAAAGCATCTGACACAAATCCACACTTAAGTATTCAATCAACACTATCATATGTGGCCATAAACAGCTATCTCACCAAATGTGTAAACCAGTGTATCACATATGTGGCATCTCACTATCTTGAAATGTGTGATGTGGCATATATCTCAGGTCCAGTGGTCACGTCAGTGCATCATTGCTCTCTGCTTTGCCCTTTTCTGCCCATTAGTTAAGTGATGGACATCACAGATGAAACACACATCCTGTGTTCAAACAGCTGCCTGAAGGACTACAGATTGTGGGCAATCATTGACTCCAACTGTATATTGGTATAATACAAACAGTATCAACACATAACCAAAAAATCCTTCCACAGTCATAACAACACCTACATTGACAAGAAACATGGGAGGATTTGTTAAGTCAGAAAACAAACACACCACCTAAATATAATGTGGACATCACACCCTATAATCAGACCAATAGGCATGTGACCCATGTTCTGGGGTAGATGGTAAGTGGTACATCCACCAGCATGTGGTCACAGTGCTGACTACTTCCTTGATTGTAACACAAGTACTGGGTATGTGAAGGACATCCACAGTGAGGCTATAATACCATCATGGTTCCCAGCCTTCATCACACCAATAACTTTGTACAATGTACCCTTCTTCATCTGCCACCCTAAACATCTTCCAGTAATGTCTAACTGAAGTATACCACCTTTGTCACAGTAAGCTGTCACACAGCTTATTGGCCATACCTAGGTATTCTTTCTGTGGAATATACATGACTGTCTGATGGTGCAGAACAATCAAGTTGCCAGATGCATGTGTGCTACCTGTTCTGATGATGCACACCCTACATACATAGATTTTTAACAACATTAATAGCATGTATATCATTTGTGACAGTGTGGATTGTGCTATATATATATATATATATATATATATATATATATATATATACACACACACATATATACCTACACCATGCACACAAGTCAACTAGCCTATATTGCCCATACACTCTCACACCGGGTTAAGGATAAGATCCATTTTTTAGTCTGTCCTTAAGTCGAAACAAGTACATATGGTTCTTATTATATATCACTTAGTCAAATGTTTGCCTCTGTCTAGTATTTATTTTACTTTTCTTTGCATAGAAAACACTTTAGAAACACTCCCAAATAAAACAAAATCTTAAACATAATGCTGTATACTGTAGTAATAACAATAACAATATTATAAGTACAGTGTAATAACACTACAGTAACTATTTTTGCAGACTACAGTACAGCACAGTACTGTACGTTCTGTAAAAAACATTAAAGAAGCAGTTCTTTAAATAGTTCAAATGGGAAAAAAGAAAAAGGATAACAATTACTGTAAAGTTTAACACTCATTTGTGAGTTAACTTTATAACTTTATTAATTGGATGGTCAGAAAACGATGGACGTGTTGAAGAGAATGGGCCTGGTGGTGCAGAGTCAGGGTTTGATTCTGCTGCTGGACGGAGGGTGTTTACTACTGGAGTCAGTTTCTTGAAGTAGGCATCAAGGGAGGGTTGTACAGAGCTTTTCCTTTTCTAGTCATAAATGGTCTTATAGCAGCTGAGGCCATCAGTAACTGTACGGTAAACTTGGGTGAACCTCTAACTTTGACATTCTTGCTTCAATGAGATGAAAGGTTTCAACTAACTCTTTTGTCGAAAACTTTTTGATTTTGGAGTTTCTAAGTCCTTGTTTTCTTCCTCAAATACTATAATCTGCTGCTCCATTCCCATAAGGTCTTTATTGGTCAGTTCTTTGCCATGGGAGTCAAGTAACTCTATAACATCCATGACAGTGATGTCTAACTGTAGTTGATTACCAATATCAACCAAAGCTTGCCTGGCTTCAGCAATGTCATCATCTGCAGAAGCCTGTAAAGCAAGCACAAATTGTAGGCACAATTTGTTCTACACTCCTTTCATATTTGACTGCTTTACTTCATCCCAAGAATTGGCAATATTTTTGATGCATCATAGATGTTATAGTTCTTCCAGAACTCCTTAAGGTCATCACATTATCTTGAGTAGCCCTGACTGCTTGTGAGAAGGTCGACCATTGATAATAGGCCTTAAATACGGCTATTATTCCCTGATCCACTGGCTGAAGTAGTGATATGGTGTTGGGGTAAAAATATGACCTTTTCATTGGAGTGTAAGTCATCTAAACTGTTTGATGTCCAGGTGCATTGTCAAGTAGAAGGAGAATTTTAAAAGCAATGTTTTTGGCCAAGTAATACCTTTGAGCAGTAGAATCAAAATGGTTCAAAGAGGGCAATTATAACTCAAGCCTTTGCATTTGCCTTCCAAAATAACAAGAAGAGATGTCTTAATAACATGCTGTAGTGCCATTGGATTTAATGAGTGATACACTAGCAAGGGCTTCAACTTAAAAATACCAGAAGCATTACCCACAAACAATAATGTTCGCCTATCTTTTGCTGACTTATGCCTGGCTGCACTTTTTTCCTCTTTTGAAATGTAGTTTTTTTCAGGCAATTTCTTCCAAAATAAGCCAGTCTCACCTAAATTAAATATTTGCTCTTGCAAATAACCTCCCTCTTCAATAATTTTTTCCAACATTTTAGGAAAATCATTTGCAGCCCTTACATCAGCGCTCGCCGCTTCACCTTGACTTTTAGTGTTATGTAAATTAGCCCCCATTTTAAAGCAATGGAACCAGCCCCTACTTGCAAAAGAATTGTTCATCATACCTGCCTGCATTTGCTGCTCAAGCAGCTTTTAAATCATTGAAAAGGCTTCAAGCCTTTTCTTGCACTAATGAAAGGCCAATGGGGATATTCCTCTGATTTTGGTCTTCGATCCAAATTCGCAATAGCCTTTCCATCTCAATAATTAAAACATTGGGTTGCTTTGTAATAATCATAGCTTTCATCAGGGCATAACCTTTCACATGATTCATTATTCTTGTTTTGTCTTTTAAAACTGTTCTGATCTTTGACCGGCTATAGCCCAATGCCTTTCCTATGGCAGATGGAGCTTTACCTCTCTCAGATCTCTTTATTATGTCCAGTTTACTTTCCAAGGTGATTGCTTTCATTTTCTTTGGCTCATCACCAGCAAGTGAATTGGATTTATGTTTTGGAGGCATGGGTCGTGACATCACCAATGTGGAAGTTTACAAAAATGTCTGGCTGCAGTACAAGAGAGTACTAAAGTGGAGCTCCACAGGATACACATACAGTACAGTACTGGAGTCTGCAGCCAAACACTTCTCAGGTCTGATTGGTCAATACTACCACTTTCTACATCTAATTAAGATTTCAATTCAGCTGATACAGAGCAGTATTTTCCAGACATTCCCTTGCTTTATTTAAATAGTACATACACATGCAATACAGTACAGTACAGTAAAATGTTCAAAAAAATAAGTTAAACTTACCACTTTTTAAGCTTCACTTCATGTTTCTATACTACATGCATCACCCATGAAGGTTTTCCTGTCTTTCCTGAACTCTCAGATCTCTGCTAGACCACCTTCTGTCACCTAGACCCCTAGAGAGTCACTATGTAATATGCCCATTCTACTGTACAGTACAGTAACTGCTTCAGTACTGTGTACTGTACAAGGCAGCAGTCTTGACCAACCAGATCACCAGCACAGCAATCGCTTAACCAATCAGATCTCTTGTTTTCTGGGAAGGCAGAAATAGCTGCTCTTACAAGATGTGTGAGCAGCTTCACAAAAGGAAAAACAGGGAGATGGAAAGTATGTACAGCAGAATTCTTTATTTTAAGTTACAGAAATTTTACTTATTTCAATGTTATTTCTGACATTGTGGCAGCCTGTTCATATCTATGAGTTGTCCACATATCGGATGTTCATAACCCAGGGATTGGCTGTATAGCAGTGTCCCTCCTAACACCTCCACCATATGTTACATTGCCAGGACTGTGTGTGTGGTTACTGTTATAGAGTGGAGATGTATCATAATAGTTGTTCAAGTGTGTGTGTGTGTGTGTGTGTGTGTGTGTGTGTGTGTGTGTGTGTGTACAGACTCATCTGTTTTCACTCTAAATCACATATGTTATGTCAGAGGCATGGGATTACTGGTGGTATTATTCTGATATTGTCCATGATTGTGGTTGGTTCTTGTAATATTTTCCATGAGCCTTTACCTGTGCCCACCTTGTTGGAGACCTCTGCTGAGAGTACACTCATATTCAGGCATATCAGTTTGCACAGTTTCACAATATGCACCCAACCCCAATTGAATGTCAGCTCTCTGATAGATGTCCTCTGCATTATTCATGTAAGGATGCTTATGTCACACAGACATCCTTCCCATTGTTATGTAACCTTGTGTGACAGTCACGTAAAACACATTTTCACTGTACAGTCCCTAATGTACCATATATATATGTGATTGGTGTTGACATGCTCTCCTCTGCTGTACATTAAGTTGTTTTACCTGTCCTCTTTCCCTGTGTTCATTCCTACAATTCATCTGTGTGTCCCTGTTCAATACACACATTTCCCCTGAGTGTTCATTTTACATGGCAGCCCGTGTCCTATTACAGATCATTTACACAGCTTCAGTACAAAATTGGATATCTCAATACTCTGCACTGTAGGTACACTATCCTGTGCTGTGTTTGGAGCATATACTTTGAATTCATACCTCTCAAATGTCCAGATATTCCCAGAATGTCCAGATGTGTTCCTTATCAAATTTGTGGCTTTCTGTCACATCACTGGGATGATCAAAGGACTGATGTGAGTCAATATTACATACAGTTGAGTTCATACCTCACAACTGTCCTGATTTGTGCAGAATGTACAGTTTGTGTCTCATATTTTGATGTTTTCCTCATAATATTTTGGTTTTCTGGCAACTCATTGGCACGTCATTGTGGATTGAAGTCAGAAACTAATGACAGACATTTGAGTTTCAAACTTCATGCTCTTTAGAAAATGATTGCTACTGTACAACCTATTAGTCTATCACCTTTCTATGTTTGTAAGAGGAATATTAGAATCTGTCCCTATTTTGAGCCCTTTGACCCCATTATTTATGGCTTTGTCCAGATTTCTTGCTCTAAGAGGTTGAAAGGTATGCTTGAGTTTCATTCTACCATATTTCTATGTGACAGTTATGTTAGATATGTCCCTATTTCTGGTTAATTGTCCCTGCATTATGTTGGCCTTATGTGTTGCAATAACAGATTGACAGCTATCTGTGAGGCCCTGGTGATCATTGTGGCATTCAGTGCAAATCTGCGGAGCATAGGTACTCTGCTTTAAACATAATTGGTATCCACATTTGCTTACACAGTTTCCTGGCCTGCAGCACTGTTGCCAACCATGAAACCTCACTTAGATATGGCACATGGCATTAATATACATTATGTGATGGTGCAAGCTGCTGCTCGCTGCGCACCACCATGCACAAATGTAAACTCTATTTTGGCTTTGTGCGGAGCCTACATGGAGTTTACTGAAACCTGTGGAGTGTTTTTTTTTTTTTGACTCAGTTATCAGAATTAGGATTTAAGGTTAATAAAAACAAATTGCAGTTTTGGAAGTCGCAGGTTCAATACTTGAAACATCTTATCTCAGAGCGACCTGGACAGATTTTGCCTTCATGTATAGCTGTAATCTAAATTGTGTTATGCCCTTCTACATTGAAATAGTGGTGAGCTTTTCTGGGTTTAAGAAGTTACTGTTGACAATGGATTTCTAACTGTGCAGAAGTGGTAAATCCTTTGTTATAATGGTAAAAAAAATACCCATGAACCTTTACTGTGGCAGGATTATCACGAACAACCTTTTGTACAGTTGAAAACATTACTTTTAAATCCTCCTGAACTTGAGGTACCAAATTGTTCTAAAAGATTGTTTTCTGTTTTGTATTTGAAGAAATAAAGTAGTATTAATGTTGTTAGGACAATGTAGAAATGATTTTGACCTATTGCTTATTTCAGTATGAATCTTAATCCTGTAGCAGCAGCCCTCTTCCACTGCCTTAGGGTAGTGGTCACAATGGCACACCTAGTGGACATGGTGGCTGCACTAACTCTCAGGCAAGAGACTTATGTGTCAGTTCCAAATTCTGAATAAGGTCCTTTACTGAAAACTAAAATGCGCTATTTATCTGCAGCATGATTGTCTAAATAACAGTTGCCTTTACTTATTAAGCCTTATTTATAGAGTGTTCAATGTCCAGCACTCAACCTTGCTTCTTTAATCCCTACAGTGGATGAAGGAAAACCCCATAATTATGTAGTTGTTATTAACATTGTTTCCTCCTAGATTAGATTTGAAAGATGTTTCCTTGCAGAATCCAGATCAAATTCTTCTCATAGATGACTCCTGTGTTCAAAGAGATGATGGTAAACTTGTACTAGCCTTTTCTGTTTGCATGCATGACAACATTTTATTAATTGGTCAATTAAATGAAAATGTGCCTGCTCAACTAGCTGAATTGTACCTATAGCTGAAGCCTGTAAACTTGGGAAAAATCAGTCAGTGACCATTTTATTGACTCGCTATGTCTATGGTGTTGTTCACGATTTTGGTAAACTTAGGAAAGAAAGGGGTTATTTAACATCAGCATAGAGAGTTGTTAAAATGCTGTTTTCTTAATGAATTGTTAGATGCTTTATTATTAACAAGGGAGATAACTTAGTGAAATGTGCCACACATTAATCCAATGAATCTTTTGTTACTAATGATAACACATTTACAGATATTGCAGCAAGACAGACTGTTTTGTCTTATCCTGTTCAGGCTATGTTTTTTTGTAGCAATTAAATGAAAAAATAACTTTTATTTACAGGAGTTATTGTCTTATCAAGATCAGATCCAGCCACAGTGGTACAGTGGTTAACATTGTCACCTCACAGCAAGAGGTTCTCCAGTTCAGTTCTCAGCTGAAGTGCCTTCGGTGCAGAGTCTGCATGTCCTCCCTGTGATTGAGTGAGTTTTTAAAGACATGCAGGTGTGTGTGTGTGTGTGTGTGTGTGTGTGTGTGTGTGTGTGTGTGTGTGTGTGTGTGTGTGTATGTGTGCGCCTTCTGTGAAGGTTGGGCACTGGGCTGGCAACTCATTACTGTACAAACCCCACTGCCAATCAATCTATGGACAGATGAGTCACTGTGGCAACCCCTAATGGGAGAAGCTGAAAGACATTGTATTGTCTTTTCAAGATCAGACAAATGACTCTGAGAGAAGGACATGGATAAGCAATGACTGTAGTCTCTCTCCAGACCTTTTGTGGCATCGTTCAGATGGTTGACTAGTAGCTCCACTAAATTATCTAAATCAGTTGGTAAAAACCTATCACGTCCCTTTTAAATTAGGGAAAAATACATTAATAAAGCAAATTTCTACAAATAGGTATGCCCTTCATCTCTCAGAAGTTGCTCAACATTTTGTAAACACTTGTGTAATTTGCTTAGAACATAAGGTGTCTAAATCAGTACCTGAACCTGTTCAGTCATTAGAAAAGCCTTGGAGATCATTCTGATACCTTCAGTGGGGTTCACTTACAGAGAACTCTGCAATGCTTTTCCAGTGTTTCAAATGCATCCAGTGCCACCCAAGCTAAGATAATATTTTTTTGATTTATTGTACTTGTACTTGCTTTATAAAGTGATCACTACTGATTTTGAGCATTTTTTAAAGCACATATTTAATTTTGTGACAAAAAATAGTCGTTTCTCTGTTGACTTTTCTAGTTTGTGCACTTCCAAATCTATGTGCAGAAGGTTGAAATAGCCAGGGGCTTACTTGTTTGGTAATCATTAGTTGTTTAATCTGTAATTGAGAGCTGCTTTTGTTGTGCTTTTAAAATAATAGATTCCAGGGTCAGACATCTTGTGGCAGAAGGTGTTCACCTGGTCTCTCTGACTAGGGAAGCACTGGGAGGAGCTCAAAGTGTGGTTATTTATTGTCTAGAGGGCATAGTAGTCAGTTTATAAGCTTTTTTTCTGTGTGGAGTTTTCCACAGGGCCACAGCAGTTAGCAGTACCCGACATAGTAACAAATACCTAGACAGTAGAAGTTGCCTATAAAATTAGGATTAGATCTAAAACCTGTTAAACAGTGTGGCATTGTGCATAAGTAAGCTTAGAGCAGCTTGCTTGTGCATTGAATAGTACTACCATATCCTAGCATTACAGAAAATCCTGCCCTTAATCCCAGAAACTACCATAGGAGACCCCTGTTAAAACTCAGTCCTTAATCCTAAACAGCCGACCCTATTACAGGACCAGACAACATGGATATACAATTTCCAAATATGTCTGTGGTCAGCCTGATAGATTTATGCATCCTAAGGCAATGTAGCAATTGTCTCATGTTCTCAGGCAACCAGTTAATCATTAAAAAAATAACACGCTATGCAAGAGTTGTAAATACACAACTTCTTTGGAGGCAAAAATCTTGCATATAAATGAGGTTGCCAGGAATACCCACATTACATCGCTGACATACTGTTCACAACCGCAACCCTCACATATTGTCTTATACTGAGGTGCTTAGAAGAAACCTTCCCAAATCTCAAAGATCTCCAAAGCCACCTAATGGCAGCACTGCCTCTCAGCAATCACTAAAGCACACACCAAACAAAAGCAACACCAAACATCTCACATAAGCCTATACCTAATTTTCCCCCATGTGCAAAGCCCATAATGCAAGCATGCACTTTACCTAATACTCTGGTCATTGGGGACTCCATTGTGCCACACACAGATGCCCCATTCACCAGGTTGGACAAGAAGAAGTTAGTTGCCTATCTGGAGCCAGGATCCACAGTATCATGTACATGCTCAAGTTACTGCACCCCAGGTACCAATATGACTCTATCATAACCCATGTGGTTGCAAATGACCTGAGATATACTTCACTGGACTATATGAAAAGAGACATAATGGATCTCTCAGAATATGTGTCACATTCATGAGGCTGGAATTGAGCAACATTTTACCTTCACCAGAGATGATGCCACAGTATGAGTATAATATGATTGATTTTAATAATCGGTTTAGTCCCTGGTGTTACACCAGGAGGATCCAATATATGTCAGCATAGGAGAACATGGTCAAAAGACCACATTGCTTTACCAAGGATGAGTTGCACTATTCCTCCCTAGGCTTTCTGATATATTGGCTAAATCTTTAGCCACCCCCTTAGAGCCTTTTTAGGCTATGTCAAAAAGACAAAACTACCAACATGTTGAAAAAGTCTATAAGCAACCTTAAGGTATTACTGCAAAATTCTCGGAGCTTAAACAAAAGCTTCCACATCCTTCAAGCCTTCCTCATTCTGGAAAATGAGGACATATGTGTCATGATTGAGACTTGGTTTAAAAACATAGAATGCACTGCAGAAGTACAAGGCTACAGTGCCTCCCACATATTTAGATCAAGAACAGCACAGACTGGGACCAAATGTGGAGATGGTTTGATCTATGTTAGCAGAAAACATACCTCCAATTTGGTTAAACAAGATGATACCATTGAGCTCATCCACATGCAAGTCACCATAGGTAAGGTCCCTCATCATATCATGGCTAGGAGCAGGTTATCATCTATCCCCATAGAGTCTCACTTTTGAGGTTGGATAACTAAGCTGTCTCATTTGAAGTAAAAATAAGCCCAGAAAATCCATCGAAACTAGTAACAGTTAGGAACTGATTAGTGGCAAACCACCTCCTATTCAGTGGCAGTTTGTCAAAATTCAAGGCCCCCATTAACCCTGAGACCTCATCTACCTATGCAGAATTATTCACAGAGTCACTATTCAAACATGTGAATGGCTGTACAGAGGCTGCCGTACCTACCAGAAGTAAACCCAAAACAAACACTAAAAACAAACCCCAATGGTGGAATCCTCACCTAAACAGAGTAAGAAATAAAAGAAGAAACTCATGGACAAAATCAGGAGAAGCAACTCCCTTAAAGACAAGTATTCTCTTATACAACTAAACAAGAAGCTAAGAGGTCTAATTAAGTCCAACAAGGCCAACTATGAGTTCAGGATAGCCTTACAGGCTAAGGACAATCAGAAGACCTTCTTCAGCTATGTCCAGAACCTTAAAGGTAACACACAGCAGTGTGTTGAACTAGTGGTGAATGGAACCACCTACACTGATCAAGGTGACATTGCAAATCTACTGGCTGATAAATTTAGCTCAAACTTCACCCCCCCCCCCACACTAACCTAGCTCCACCAGGTGAAATCCCCTCCAACATACTTCTCCCCAGTTATCACCAGAGCTATGTGCTGGCAGCACTGGCTAAAGCCAAGAACACCACCTCCATGGTCCTTACCACATTCCCTGTTGCCTCCTGAACAGTCTAAAACATGACCTATCAGGACCACTTGAGGCATTATTCAACTACAACCATGAAACAGACTACATTCCAAGTGAATGGAGGACCACAATAGTCATTCCCCTCCACAAGGGCAGACCATCAACTGACCCCAGGAGCTAAAAACCCATCAGTCTACCAAGCCAAATATGCAAAGCCTTGGAATGAATTATCATGGAAATGATAAACAAGGACACTGGCAACCTAGAGACACTAGACCCCTCCCAATTTGACTTTGTCAAGGGAAGGTCATGCCTACTTAACCTGGTAGACTTCTTTGAGAGGTTAACCAATGCAGTGGATGAGGGTAAAAGAGTGCATACGGCATATCTTGATCTGGTTAGGGCATTTGATACAATACCCTTCTTAGGCATCATTGACAAGCTCTCTGAGATAGGTGTAAATGCTTACATAACTCACTGGATTGACAACTGTATCACAGACAGGACCCAAGAAGTCACAATCAGTGAGACTACCTTCACCAACAGACCGGTCACCAGCGGAGTACCCCAGGGCTCCATGCTAGGCCTGCTCCTGTTTGTTATCTACCTCTTGGAAGTCAAGGTTAACATTAAAGGCCACTGGCACACCAAGGTAACAGATTCCTATAAATTAGAAGCTATTATAGATTCCCTCCAAGACACAAACATCTTGCAAGTAGGTTTAACAAAGACAAATGACTGGTTCCGAAGACATGACCTAAAACTCAATGCCAAGAAATGCATCATAGTGCCCTTTGGGAAGCTTTCAATGCTAGTTAATTACTCCATCAATAAAATGCCCCCAAGAGTCAACCTAGTGTTAAGGGATCTGGGAACATATGTAGACAGCAATCTGGCCTTTGACCAACATGTAGCTACAACAATAAGAAAATAATTCTATGTCACCCAGCTAAAAGGTAATGGTATGGTATCCAGGTTCAAGGATGTTATAGCACCACTCTAGGCAGCCCTTATCAGACCTGTCATTGAATGCAATGCCCCCTTTAGCAAGTATCTGACCATACACTTGCAACAGTTGGAATGCCCACAAATATTCCTCACCGGAAAATTCAGGGCATGAATACCCTGTCTTACACTGATTGCCTAAAGGCTCTGTTTCTGTATTCAGTCTTCTACAGGCAGCTGGGAGTGGATCTTTGCCTGGCTTACAGGGCTTCCTCAGACCCAGCCCTGTTGGATCTGTTGCATATGCACAAAACAAACAGCACCAGAAACACTACCTCTAGGGATCTAAACTTTGCTTGTGACATAAACAGAATGTGCTGGAGAGACGGCTATGTGTTCCAGAGGATCCCTGCACAATGGAATAGCCTCCCTGGGTATGTAAAACAGAGTTTATCACTCTTCCTATTCAAACAAAACCTTGACAATTGGATAGAAAATTGTAAATTTACTACTGATCTGGCCCCATGTTCCATAAGGACAGAAGTCATCAATAAAAAATATCCTAACTAACACCACCCCTACAAATCCTTAGATATCTGCCTACTAACATACCCCCCATATAATACTTTGGACCCAAATTGTTTGGATTGTGTGGCTAGGCTTGTAAGGGCCCTAGTGGTCATTAACCTAGTAACAACCTATTAAACTTCCTCAAGTACAGTTACCTGTAGCATCCAGTCTGAGAAGGATCCCATTTTGCTAGTCAAGTACTACAGCAGCTTTGTAAAGCATTAAACATTAAATTACAGTTTTATTGTCCCTATAGACTCAAAGCTTCTGGGATAATAGAGAGAGCTAATCAGGCTATTAAACTTAGATTAGCAAAGTCTGTGAAGAAACTGGTCTTAAATGACAGGAAGCATTGCCTTTGGTTTTATTTAGTATTAGAAGTGCAGTTAATGCCCACAGAAAATTGTCCCTTCATGAAATCCTCATGGACAGACCCATAATAATGCCCACTGCCGCTCTTCATGTATATTCAAATAAGACAATGAGGCTTCGGTGTTTAAGTTTTTTATTACACATAAACACATCAGGATAGATGACTGAAACATAAAACCTAAACAAACTAATGAACTGACTGACTGCTACACACATACATGTTTTCACTCTGGCTGCTCACTCAAAGTATCACTCTTACTTGCATGTGTTAAGTACTTATAGTCATGTGCTCATAGACTAGAATGGCTCTTAAAGTTACAACACACACTCTGATCTACATTCTCCCTCTTTGACTATTCTGTCATGCAAATGAAAATGACAACTGCATGAGCATCCAAATTATACAGACATATACAAACAATAATAATCATGCCCATGTAGCTGTGTATCTAGGATTAGGTCTTGAGATACTACCTGATATAGTAACATAATAAGCAGACCTGGTTTAGCAATAGAGACAGTCACTGGGGAATGTTCTGCTTCAGAATTTTCAGGGATACTTTCAGGAACAGGAACAGATGATGAAATGTTCTCTGGAACAGGAACATTGGATAAATCACTCTGAGAATTAGAGTCTCCATTACAGGCAAGATGCTATAACACTGGCTCAGATACTGGCAGTAATGTTTCCAATTCCATCTGAATTCCACACCTTGCAACTCCATGATTTATGATCTCCATTCCTCACACAAATGTTTTGCGTGTCCTATTCAGTCAAATCCTTTCACTGTCTGCATCCTCACTATCTCTCCTTCTTTAAATGGATTCAGAGGTTTGCTGGTTTTGTCATAGAACTTTTAGGGCAAACACTTCTTTAGGAGTTAAGCTTTTACTGTTTTGTTGTTTTTTAGCACTTGGAAACAAATTTTTACTGCTTGGTAGTTGGTTCTAATTTGTCTTGATATAAGTCTCTGAGCAGGTGAACCAAGTAAATTGTCATGAGGAATGTTTCTGAAATTAAGCAGATTAAAAAAAAAAACATCACTATTGTCTTGTTTGGATTTCTCGAACAGCTATTTTGCACTTTGAACTGCACGTTCAGTCAAGCCATTAGACTGTGAGTCTTCAGGACTACTAGTAACATGAACAAAGTCCCACATTTCAGCAAATCTGTTGAACTGCTGACTTGTAACTTTGCATCATTGTCAGAAATGACTTGGTACAGACTACCATGGACAGAAAAATGTCTCTTCAACTTCGTAATGACAGTACTGGAAGTTAGGTTAGGAAGTAGGTCAATCTCGAACCAATTTGAATAAGAGTCTACTAACATCAAGTAATGTTGAAAGTTCCATTTGAAAATTAATTTAGCTACTGTTGACGAAAATAGTTCAGGAATCTGGTTTAGCTGAAGTGGTTCTTTTTGTTGATGTGCTTTAGTACTATTAAAAATAGAACAAGTTGAAAGTTCCTTCTCAATATCTTTTGACATAGACGGACAAAATACTAGTCCTCTCACCCTTCTTTTGGTAGAATCAGTTCCTGGGTGGCCACAGTGCAAAATTTAATATACTCTTGTTGCAAGGATTTTGGATCAATCACATTTGGACCTTTCATGATGATACCATCCTCCATCAAAATCTCATCTCTGTAAGGAAAATATTGCTGCACATCTACAGTAGACAAGATTGTACTGACAGCCATCCTCAACTGATGAAGTGATTGAGCTTCTGGAGAACTGGATCTGAAGCTATGTGAGTTCTAAGCTCATCAAGACATATGGAAGAACATTTTCAAAATCAGGTTTCTCATTTTCATGCTGTTCAGTGGTTTCTCTAAGTGATCAGGATAAAGTATCAGCACGATAAAGAAGATTGCCTTTTGTGTAAACCAAGCAGAAATTGTACTTTTGCAATTTAAGCATCATGTGTTACAATCTATCAGGAGCTGTGTTCATTGTTTTTTTTTAAATAGTGACCAAAGGTTGGTGGTCAGTTTCAGTTTGAATAGGTCAGCCATAAATATAATCATGGAACTTCGAATATGCAAATGCAATTGCCAACAGCTCTTTTTCAATATGAGCATGCTGCATCTTGGTTTGGGTTAGAGTTCTGGATGCTTAGGTTACTGGTCTACCCTCTTGAAGAATGACTGCATACCAAACTTTGAAGCATCACAAGAAAGAGTCACTGGTTTGTGAACACCATAATATCTTAAAGTGGGTGGACTGGCAATTTTCTGTTTCAGGATATAGAATGCTCTGGTGTTGTTCTGAACAGGACCAGGTTATATCTTTGCAAGTCAGCTCTCTTAATGGTGCTGAAAGTTCCTTCAGCTCTAGAATGAACTCAACCAAATAGTTGAACATGCCAAGAAAACTTTGCAAGGCTGTGGCATCGTTTGGAGTGGCATCTCAAGAATTGTAGTTTGCTTGGAAGGATCTGGCCATAGGCCTGAGCTGGTAAGTAAATGACCTACATAAGTAACTTTTTGCAACCTGAATTTACATTTCTGAGGATTCAGTAAGATTCACTTCATCAGCATGTTCCAGAACATTCCCGAAGTTTCTATCATGTTCAACTTCACCATTGCCTCCTACAAGAATATCATCTAACATAATAGCACAGAAATAGCCAGAAAAGAAAGGGTTCCATTGCACGTTGAAAGACTTCACGGGCAAAATTTATTTCAAATAACATTCTCAAAAATCTTCCAAATGGAGTACAGAAAGTGGCAAGCAAGGAAAATTTTCAATCAAGCAAAATTTGCCAAAATGAACTAAGACAGGAAAAAAAGTGGCATTTTGCATAAGGGCAGCAACTTCTTCAACTGTACACATTGGATAATGAGGTCATTTTAATGCTTTGTTAAACTCTCTTGGATCAGTACATATTCTAATGTCATCTGAGCTTTTCTTATGAGCTACCACCATGAAGGATACCCATTCAGTTGGTTCTTCCACTGGACAAATTACTCCTAGGCATACCATTCTGTATAGCTCTTTGACTCTGTCTTGCAAGGCTACTGGAACTTTCCATGTTGGTCTAATGGCTGGGCTGACCTTGTGGTCTAACTTCATAGAGTACACAACTGGGAGTTTGCCTAACTTGTCTTCAAAATTATCAGCATAGTCAGAAAAAATAGTTTATGCAAAATTCTCGTTGTCACATGTGATAATATGGTGGACTTCTTTATTAAATGAAAGCAATCCCATTCTCAAACTGTCCTTGAGGCCTAATAATGACTGCACATGTCTCTTGACTATGTAAAATTGCAAGTCATAGCTGTTCCCAGCCAAATAGCATGAAAGCAGTACTGAGCCTTCGGTTTGAATTTCTTCACCACAATAAGCAACAAGCTTCACACACTTTGCCAGAGCATGTTTCTCACCAGCTTTTACTTTAGCAAACATTTCTGCTGACATAACATTTCACTTTGAACCAGTATCAACTTTGAGCTCTACAGGTCTCCCATTAATCCAAATAGTATAAAATACTTTGTTCTTTGCCAACAAATCTACTGCATTGTCTGTTTCACCAAGCCCAGACACACCATCAGCATAAAAATTAGGGTCACAGCTTACTAACTGATCAACTTGCCTCTTTGGATACTATTTTTTTAACAAACGTGTGCCCCTTTAGATTCACAGAGACTTTTGAAATGATTCCACTTTTTACATATGTGGAACTGCTGACCAAAAGCTAAGCACTTCTCTCGTTTGGGTTCATGGCTACCTCCACAATTACGACAGTTGACTATGAGGCTTGTCACAGGTTTTGCTGAGTCGCCCCTCAGCTTTTCTGAGTGTGCACTGTTTTACTGTAGCTGCTCTAGGTTTTGCTGAAGCGACCACAGGTTTTGCTAGAGAGCCCCAGGGTGCTGTCCTGCCCTTAGGCCTGTATCTTGTAACCTCATGCTGCATACTATCAACATTAGCACTGGAAGCATTTTTTTTTTCATTTGTGTGCTTTTATGTGAGCTCATATATCTGACAAATCTCTATGGCCTTCTTCAAAGTTAAATCACTCTCTCAAAGCAAACTCTTTCTCACTGTATCATCTTTAATACCACAAGCAAGCCTGTTATCACCAAATTATGAATTTTTGCCTTATTTCTCAAGTCGGTTATATATGCTGCAAAAGTTTCTCCAGGCTTTTGATCTCTCATGTAAAATACGTGCCTTTTCATTGAAATATTCATTTGTGGGGGGGTTGCACATTTCTCTAAATTTATGTTTAAGCACTCAGGGTCTTCCCATGTTTCAGCCGGTACCACAATATGGCAGTCTTCCCCCTCTCCTGCAAACACAGCAGGTGCATACACAAATGAACACTCCCTTTCAATGGCTTCTCAAAAAGCTACATGAAGCAGAATAAATGCCTTTGTACTTGAGTCTTTGTTAGAAAAAACAGTCTGTATGAAAATATTGTATTCTTGCTCAAAGACTCTCGAATTTTCTGCAACATTATTATCAAACACAAGTGGACCAGGTTTGCAAAATCCTTCTACCATGCTAACAAACAGTAGTATACACTAGCCCCTTGTAATTATGTTCAAACATACACCAGGTACTTGAAAAATATTAAACTGCACAAGAATCTCTTCAAAATGACTGTATTCTGTGAAATAACTGTACTATAATACTGCATAACTTGCTAACACTTTGCATACTCTGGATATTTTGAATAGCTTTAGTTAATATGAAAAAGAAGCAAACAGTGAAAAAAATACATCTGTTTTCCCTTTTTTATACATTTTATGTGATTTGGAAGTAAATAAGCATTTTTGTAAGCATTCTTTTATCAATATGTCACAGTTTCAAACATTTTGTTTAATTAGAAATTTGTTTTGACTGTTTTGAATGCTTTGTTTTATATTTGTTGAGTAAAAAATTATTTAAATGAAGTTTAATACCTGGAATTATCTTTCTGACCTGTTTGCGAGTCGTTTGAGCTTCAGGTGATTCACTCATGTATATTTCTCCATTACTGACTGTTCATCTCATGGTTTTGACTTCGGATCCCATTCTGACACTATGTTGCTAGTCTTGTGTATTCAGATAAGATGCAGAGGCTTGAGTGTTCATTTAAGTTGTTTATTACACACAAATAAATCAGAATGGATGACTGAAATATAAAACCTAAATGAACTAACTAACTGACTGCTATACACATGCAAGCTTTCACTCTGGCTGCTCACTCAAAATGGCACACTTGCTTATACACATTCAGTACTTTCATGCAAGTGCCCATAGAGTGGAATGGCTCTTGGAGGTACAACACACACTCTGATCTACACCCACTACCCCCTCCTTAAGAATTTAGAATTGCAAGATATTGATGAGACCATGCTTTTATACTGTAAATACCTGTGTTCTCTTCTGCAGAAATACCATAGTGCCATTCTGCATGTAGTCCAATGACCAACAGAGCAGAATGACTATGACCTGCATCCCAGAGACTTTGTATACATCAAAGTGTATTCCCAAAGAAATTCACTTAACCCCATATGGAAAGAACCATACTTGATTTTGCTCACAACTGTTACTGCCATCCATTGTGAGGACTTCCCCACCTGGGTCCATGTGTTGCATGTCAAAGTAATACCCCCTTGTGACAAGTACACCTGAGACACCACTGAATTCAGAACACACGAACCAGCAAAACCTACTGCCAAAAGAACCAGACAACAAAAAAGGGATATCATTGGATCCAGAAGTGACAGCCCATGATGTTTTGCCACCCAGAATGAATCCGAAATCAACTGTGAACTGTTTGCTATCCAGCCTGATTGCACATCTGGCATCCAGCTCACATCCAGAACTGAACGCAGTTAAGTTACCCTTGTTATTTGACCAGGAAGTTAAAAACCATGGTTCTGCTACCTCATCCTGGTCTGATTCAACTTCCAGTGATCCTTCTTCAAGTTCAACAGCATTTTTTCTTGTTTCCAATTCCAACATTACTGATTCATCCTGCCTTTTGGACACTGATTTGGACATTGTCTTATCCAGAAACCATTCTTTTTTGAAATTGTCTGCAGTTGAAGGCCTTGGTGAATGACCTTTTTGACTGATTTCATTTGCATAATGAGTAGCCCACCCAACATCCTTGTTTACAATTTCTTCACAACCCTCTCCAGTCCCGACAGGTTTGTTTTCCTGGTAACCAATTATTACTACAGTTACTGTGCTTTTCCTCATCATTTTATTTTGTGTCCTTTTGCCATCCAGAATCATAAGTGTCTCGTCCTCTGTGACCATTTGAATGGTAAGTGCTGAACCATTTCTTAGTAGGCATGCACACTTTGCTAAAATTAGAGAAAGGTGTTTGGTTACAATTAAACCAAGAACACTGGAATGGCATCCTAGATGTAATACTTTTTCTGCTGCCTTGTAAATGCTTCTGCACAGACCCTCAGTGTTAGCCACTGCTGGGTTTGTGGTCTTGTATCTACTGCACATGACAGAGATATTCCATTGATTCCTATACCAATGACTGGTTCTAAGCTTCATACTGAAATCCAACTTAAATATCTTAATAAAAATCATAACAATAAACATGTCTCTATCTCCTTTACACAATACCACTTCAGCTATCAATGTCTGTCAAAGGACATGTCTGCTATTGTAAAAATGGAAGACTTTTGTCAGAATTAGTGCTTGCAATTTTACCTGGAAAATGTATGATGAGGCTAGAGGACAGGGCGTGGCAGCATTACATGAATATCATTACATTTGTGGAAATCAAGCTTATCCCTGGTTACCCAGAGACTGGCTTGGTTGTTTTAATATTGGTGTTGTTATTCCAGCTATTTGACATATAGCTGCTTTACCAGAAGAAAAGATCTGTAATTCTCATTGCAAGAGAAACACTAAAGACACTACTAACCCAGATAGTAACATATATGCCTCTGGGGTATATCATAATACTGTACATCTAACTGCTTTTAAAGGGCTTGCTCACATGGGTCTTGGTGAAGGGATAATTTCTGGAGTATTCCATACATCACACAATGACACACCAGTACAGAAAGGTGCATGGATGAAAAGGTACGACTGACAAAATAAAAAAAATAGTGAGTGCTCTGCGTTTGTGAGCAAAAATGGATACAGGTTTATTTAAACCAACCAAAACCAGACCAGTTTCAGTATAAAGCCTTCATCGGTATTATACAAAAGACAAAAAATATCCACCTTAAAAAGCAATGAAACTAAAATATTGGTTGTCTATAAATGCTCATTAAGCACAGGAGAGAACATCCCCCCAGCTTAATGATCCACCTTTTCTCTTTTTTATTTAATAGACTATGCCAACCACTTTTATCACTTCTATCCAAAGTTATTCTATCAATAATTACAAAATTGAACTTGGCTGAACAATGTGAAATCGAGTATTTAAATAAAGCATTTGAACTGTGTTTGCATCTAATATCACTAAGATGTTCAAAAATTCTGGTTTTAAAGGGATGAGAAGTTTGCCCAATATAAAATGCTGAGTAGCTGCAGGTAGCGAAGTAAACTTCCCAATCAGTGTTGCAGCTGCCAAAAACATTAATATCAAAAACAACAGAAGTGTTTTTGGAGGTTAAACTTTTGGCTTTGCATATATACTTACCAAAATTACAATGAGTACAAGGGTAACAACCTCATATGGTATGACCCTCCATGGTAGTTTGATGTATATTGGAACTTAATATAGTTGATTTCTTGTAATGATTGATCCAGCTACTTAATGTTTTGCTTTCCTGTATGAATATAAGCATCTTGATGGTAACAAATTATTTAAGCATTCATCTAACAAAATGGATCCAGAATTGACAGCCCATGATGTTTGCCAATCGTATTCACTAACTTAGAAGTATTGGCTACCTGGGTCCTTTAGTGAGGAACATCTGTGGACATTCCAATTGTTGGATATGCCTGGTTAGGTACATACCAAAGGGGGCATTGTACTCAATGATAGGTCTGATGAATGCCGAATACAGTAGAACAATGACTTCCTTAGACTTAGATGCCATACCTTTGTTTATAAGTTGCACAACACAGAAGGATTTCCTCACTACTGTAGACACATGATGGCCAAAGGCTAAATTACTATCTATGTGTGTCCCAAAGTCCCTGACTACTGGGTCAACTCTACGGGGTGTGTTGTCAATATGATAGTTACTAGGGGTGGATGACTTCCCAAAATAAACTATTATGCATTTCTTTGCATTTAATTTTAGTCCATGGCTCTGACACCAGTTGTTTGTCTGTGTCAGCTCTCCTGGAGAACATTTGTGTCAGTGTGGGATTTAATGGCAGCTCCTAATTGCAATCATTTGCAAATTTATTCAGCCAGAGACCACTGACATTGGCCTTAACTTCCATACCCCTCAACCTGGAAACATCAAAAAACCTGGACAAACACCCATGAAAAGTAGGTACAAATGGCCAAAAATCGGGGTGCTTATTAGCATAAAAGCTGTGTACATAATCATGTAACCTTACCCACTCCAATGGAATTGTGGGATACCAACATGAAGATTAAGTCACTAAATAATAATAAATAATGGCAGATATCTGAATTTTCAGAATTCATATCCCTCAGAAAATGCATAATAATGAAAAAACTGTTATTCTAGCAACTATCTGAATTTACAGGAGCAATATTTAAAATCTGTCCCTATTTGTGGACCTTTGTCCCACCGTTATTTTTGGCTTTGTCCATACTTTTTGCTCTGAAAGGTTGAGAAGCATGCATGGGGCATTTTCTTAATGAATTTGTGACTTTTGCCAGACTTTAAAGTGTATTTATTTCATTTTTAAATTCAACTTATTAAGTTTGTTAACCATGGTATTGGAATGATCCCAAGTAGACCATTTCTGCTGCAACCAGGAAAATACAAGTTTTAAAGACATGAAATGGCACAAATATCATCCCTATATAATAGCAGTTAATTAAAGAAGTAACAAATAGTGACACTTGTTACAAGCAGATGCACATATTTTCATATAATTTTAAGAAACTGCTCTAGGCATATTGATGTCTGCAAAGTAAAACATGAAATGTAAATTTGTAAAACAAGTTCCCTATTACCAACACTGAGCACAGAAGTTACAGTCAATTAGCCTATTCATGAAGCTCTAACAAAGTCGATCAGCCCAACAATCTTATGCACTGATCAAAACAATGGTTATTTTAGGATTTTAGTACAGTTCCAAGAAATAGTCAAACTCAATGAGTATTACCAATGTGGTGAACCCAAGATGTTTTAAAACCATACAAAATGAATGAAGATAAAATAGTCCCAGAACAAAACTGCAGTCTTTGTGAAGCATAAAATAAACAAAGGAAGAGCAGAAAATAGGTAAAGATTAAACACTGAAGCTAAAATGCATGAAACAACATGTGGTGGACCGCCTTTCCCACTCTCTAGGCACAAAGAGGGATGAATAAACCAAACAAACAATGAAATAATAACAGCAGTAGTAAGTTCCACTGTCAGCTCCCAGAAACACAGTGCAAATGAACTGCACCATGTCCACGGAAAGCAAGCAGATGTGGCAAGGCAACTGGCATACAATATAAATAAGGACAGCATTAGCAACCATACTTGGAGCAATAGGCAGGTCTTCCGGTGCTCAAGACCAGCACAGGGCATCCCTGATAACCTGCGACTTGCACCTTGTAATAAATCAGTTGCTTCTATTAGAGAATGCATTCATTTTCTTTGTACTTGCACATCTTCTGAACTTCTTCTCTGGTGGTGACTTTCTGAGCTAGCCTGAGCAGACCACTTCCTCTCTGCTTACTGTAATTGTGTTTTGCTCCCCCACTTTACAAAGATATTTCACTAGATCCTTTGAAATTCAGACAAGTGATGGTAGTATTATCCCTCTTCCCTGGTTCTGCTGCAGATACTTCCCATCCAGGAGCTATCATTTAGTGACATGTGTGGCAGTCACAGTGCAGTTTTTCATACCAGCTCTTGTCCATTCCTGGTCACAGGAGCCTTCTTGTCTCTTACAATACAACCATATCTCACTTGCACACACAGCTGTTAGTCTTTTCCAAGTAATTCTGTTGCAGGCTTCCTGAGTCGGCAGTGCACAAAGGATTGTCTCCACAAATTCAGAACCTCAGATTCGAATTTAGGCACATTGACCAGACGTCACCCTTTCATTAGCTGCCACAAGTCATGGGCATGCCTACTGCAGCCATAAACTGCTTTTTTTTCAAAGCTGTCTCTTACAAGCAGTCAGGAGTCAGGCACGGTTTCACGATGCTGATGTGCGATAGCATCAGCATTACCGGAAAAAATTGTACATACATTAAAAAAAAAATCATGATTTCAAGGGGCCACATGGGGATTTGTGTCACCCCATTATTTTAGCCTCAAGACCAGGATGATCCAAGTAATTTGGTATGGTTGAGAGGTATGTTGAGCTCAGAGACGTAAATACCAAAAAGGAGCGGTCCAAGAACAGATCCCTGAGGGACTCCACTTGTGACTGGCCTCTTTGCAGAGGTGGACTCCCCAATTCTAACTCCCTGGGTCATGTCTGTGAGCCAGTTGACTATCCACCGGGTGACATATGAGTTTGTACCTAACCTTTGGAGTTTGTCAATGATGCATGAGTGGGGTATTCAGTCAAATGCCTTGGCCAGGTCAAGGTAGGCAGTGTGAACCATTTTGCCCTCATCTATTGCTTTGGTGACCTTCTCAATGAAGTCTACCAGGTTGAGTAGGCATGATCTGCCCTTGATAAAACCAAACTGGGTTGGGTCCTGTGTCTGGAGGTTTACTATACCACTATTGATCATTTCCATGATAATTATTTCCATGGCTTTACATATAAGACTAGTGAGACTTATGGGTCTGTAGTTTCCATGGTCTGTAGATGGCCAACCTTTGTGCAGAGGGTGACTGTTGCTGTTCTCCATTTATGTGTCACAAAGTCTGTTTGGAGGCTATAGTTAAATAGCAATTCCAGAAGCCCTGATAGGTTATGTGTCATGCTATTTAGAAGGCATCCTGGGATATTGTCTGGGCCCATTGATGCATTGTTCTTGGCTTTAAAAAGAGCATTAAGGACCTGTTGCCTGGTGATAGCAGGGGGAATTATATTATATGGTATTTCCTGAGGGAAGGTTGAGCAGGAGAGAGGGGTAAAGCTGGAGCTGAATTTATTGGCCAGTATGTTTGCTATATCTTCTGCCTCAGTATAGGTGGATCTATTTGTAATGAGTTCTAGACACAATTGTGCATTGTCTTTGAAGTTGCGAACATAGCTGAAGAATGCCTTTTGGTTGTCCTTGGCCTGGGAGGCCAGATTCACCTCAAGTTTGCCTTTGGTATACTTTATTTGTTCTCTGAGATGTTTGTTTAGTTTGGCAAGAGTGCTTTTATCCTGCTGGGTGCTACACCTCCTAATTTTTGCCATGATTTTTTTTCCTTCTGTTATACAGCCTATTGATGTTGTGATTCCACGAGGGTGGCCTGTTTTTTGAGTTAGTTCTGTACTTCTGCCTGGTGGGTACAGCTGCCTCTATGCAGCTATTAACATGCTTGTACAGGGTTTCTGTGAAAAGTTCCGCATAGGAAGCAGTGTTGTCAGGGTTTATGGGGGCTTGAAAGTTTGCCAGGTTATCACTTAATATCAGGAGGTTATCCTCAGAGTAGTTCCTGAATACTCCAGGTTTAGCTGAGGGTCCAGATTTTATTTTTACTTCAAAGAAGACCATTTTGTGGTCTGACATTACCAGGAAAAACATTGCTGTAGGTGGTGTAGAGCACTCTGCCATATTAGTGAGGACCAGATCCAGTATGGCTGCACCCCTGGTTGGTGTATTGACAATCTGGTTCAGGGAGTTTGTGTTTACAAAATCCAGGAATCTCTGTGCCTGTACGCTTGGTGTCATGCAGGATTCCCAGTTAATAGTCGGGTAATTAAAGTCACCCATGAATATGGTATTGGGTTGGATGGTTAGTGTTTCTAATAGGTTTAAATGCATGGTATGGTTTTACTGGATCATATATAGGGGGGCTTATAGCTGTCAAGGAAGTAATATTGGATTTTGCCTATGGTGATTTGAACATGGAGCAGCTCAAGTGCATTGTCCTGTTTGACCAGCCTCGAGGTATATTCATTTTTGATGTAAATAGAGACACCTCCACCTTCACTCCCTGTCTGTGTAGTAGCTTGTCTAAATGTATGGAAGGGATTATAACCTTGCACTATTGTGTGCTCTCTGTGGCTTTAAACCATGTCTCAGTGACCACACATACATCAGCATTCTCTAGGGTGAAGAGAGCTTCTAGAGAGTGTATTTTTTTTTTTTTTTTGCTATTCTAAGATGGTCTCTAGTCCAAGTCTGGCTTTCATTCTGCCAGACAACACTTTCTAGAAGATGACATCAGCAGTGTGTGGTGAGAAGAAAAAGATGCTAGTCAGAGTGTTTCACTTGCTGTTCTAAAATGGTCTCTAGAATGTGAACTAACTGAACTAAAGCTTGCTCTGCTTTTTTGTTCTCTGGTTCGTCAATTTTGTTTGGTCCCTCTGAGATATTTGTTTAGTTTGGCAAGAGTGCTTTTATCCTACTTGGTGCTGCACCTCCTAATTTTTGCCATGATTTTTTTCCTTCTGTTATACAGCCTATTGATTTTGTTATTCCATGAGGGTGGCTTGTTTTTTGAGTTAGTTATGTACTTCTGCTTGGTGGGTACAGCTGCCTCTATGCAGCTATTAACATGCTTGTACAGGGTTTCTGTGAAAAGTTCCGCATATGAAGCAGCATTCTCAGAGTTTTTGGGGGCTTGAATTTTTGCCAGGTTATCACTTAATATCAGGAGGTTATCCTCAGTGTAGTTCCTGAATACTCCAGGTTTAGCTGAGGGTCCAGGTTTTAATTTTTACTTCAAAGAAGACCATTTTGTGGTCTGACCTTACCAGGGAAGACATTGCAGTAGGGAGTGTAGAGCACTCTGCCATATTAGTGAGGACCCAATCCAGTATGGCTGCACCCCTGGTTGGTGTATTGACTATCTGGTTCAGGGAGTTTGTGTTTACAAAGTCCAGGAATCTCTGTGTTTGTATGCTTGGTGCCATATAGGATTCCCAGTTAATAGTTGGGAAATAAAAGTCACCCATGAATATGGTATTGGGTTGGATGGTTAGTGTTTCTAATAAGCTTAAATACATGATATGTTTTTCCTGGATCATATATAGGGGGACTTATAGCTGGCAAGGAAGTAATATTGGATTTTGCTTATGGTGATTTGAACATGGAGCAGCTCAAATGCATTGTCCTGTTTGACCAGCCTTGAGGTATATACATTTTTGATGTAAATAGAGACACCTCTACCTTTACTCCCTGTCTCTGTGTAGTAGCTTGTCAAAATGTATGGAAGGGATTATAACATTGCACTATTGTGTGCTCTCTGTGGCTTTAAACCATGTCTCAGTGACCGCACAAACATCAGCATTCTCTAGGGCGAAGAGAGCTTCTAGAGAGTGGATTTTTTTTTTTTGGTATTCTAAAATGGTCTCTAGCCCAAGTCTGGCTTTCATAGCACAAGTCTGGCTTTCATTCTGTCAGACAACACTTTCTAGAAGATGAAATCAGCAGTGTGTGGTGAGAAGAAGATGCTAGTCAGAGTGTTTCACATGTTGTTCTAAAAATGGTCTCTACAATGAGAACTAACTGAATATGCACCAGTTGATCACAATGTGGCTAGAATCCCTTATTAACTATATAGAGATCACAATACTTAATGCAAAGTCCCACAGCACAAGTTTGGTTTTTACACTGTCAAAAAGCTCTTTATAAACAATGACAGCAGTGTATGGTGAGAAGTAGATAGTAGTCAGAGTGTCTCACATTCTGTTCTACAATGATGTTTAGAATGTGACCAACTGAACACAAACACACATACCAGTTGACTGCAGTGAGAGTAGAATCCCTTCCTAACTATCTACAGAACACAGTACTTAAAGCAAGCACCACAGCACAAGTCTGACTTTTACATTGCTTCTGGGCAATTTAGAGTAGATGATATCATCATTGTATGTTTGGGAGAAGCTGTTGGGAGGTCTGTATGAACTAGCTGTGTAGATATGTAAGACTGTCCAAAAATTTGTCATGCATGGGACTAGATGACGACAGCAGGATACAAACTCATGCTCTTCTGACTACACACACACACACACACACACTCACACACACACACACACACACACACACACACACACACACACACACACACACACACACACACACGCGCACACACACACACACACACACACACACACACACACACACACACACACACACATATATATCGACTACAGTGAGATTAGAACCCCTATCTAACTAGTTACACAAAGTAGAGAAGCCGGAACTTAACACAAGCACCAGAGCATGAGTTTGACCTTTGCACTGTTGCTGGACAATTTAGAATGGATGACATCATAATTTTATGTTTGAGAGAAGATGTTGGGAGGCCTGTATAAAATGTCTGTGTAGGCATGTAAGACTGTCAAAAAAATTGTCCTGCATGGGACTGGATTGCTGACAGTAGGATACAGACTCATGGTCTCCTGACTACACGCATGCACATACACACACACACACACACACACACACACACACACACACACACACACACACACACACACACACACACACACAGTTGGGTACAGTGAGATTAGAATCCCTACCTAACTAGTTACACAAGCAAGATAAGTCAGTACTTAATGCAAGCACTGACTTTTGCACTGCATGTTGGGAGACCTGTATGATCTGCCTGTGTAGGCATGTACAACTGTCAAAATATTTGTTCTGCATATGACTGGATTTATGAAAGTAGGATACAGAGTCATGTCCTTCTGACTGTGCACACACACCTACATATACATGCAGACACACACATAATGTGGCTGTTGTGTTAAGTTAGCTCATTCACTCCACTGGAGCTCAGGAAATTTGCACTGTAACTTCCAATGGGTGGAGCCTAAGCCTTTTGACATAATCAAATGATGTCCTTACATTTCAAACAAATGTTCATATCTCTGAAACAAGAAGGGTTATGAAAGAAATATAAATGACAGACTCTTCAGCACAAACTATTTTTATAGTGGTAGTATTCTTTAGCTTCTATGTCTTAAACCACATTTTACAAGTCACAGTAAACACAGTAATAATTATATGTGTAATATTTTGTAAACATCTCACAATATCTCAGCAGCAACTCAAGTTACACACATGCTATCAGCAGCATTTTATTCATCTACTTGAGAGCTTTTATATGAGACTTTGCTTGTTGACACATTTAGAAATGTAAAAATTATATCTATATAAATTAATATCATAAAAATAACAGTTAGTATCTACTTACCTGCACTAGACAGAAGCCAAATATTAATTCAGTTGAATTTGCCATTCTGTAAGCTTTAAGATGAAATCTTTTAAAACCTTGTACATAGCATGTTTTTTGAATTATTGATGCAAATATGAACAAGCAATATTTGATGCCTAGAAGCATCAGTAGGAGTTAACTGCAGCTGCACCTGGAGGGGTCACTAAGATGTAATGAGTTAACCCTCATGTAAGTATTTTCTTCCCATCCGCATAATGCAGTAGTCAATAGCTGCACTATCCCTGAAGAATGGTTTTGCCTTCTCATACTGGTCTTCATAGATGATGTCATCATCATTATATGATGTGGGTAACATATCCTGTTATGAGAGTGGTGTGCAAAGAATAGACTTTGTATTCTCTGTTGCATTTCTGATATGCATGTATACTTACAAAGACAGGTTCTCAAACTAGATGCAGGAAGATATCAGGAATGCATGTTTCAGAAGTGAAATATATGCCCCTGCTTCTCAATATGCTGTGTACATTACACACTTACAGTCACACACAGGCACATACGTTTTGTGATCAGCATGGATGCAACTGTGTATGCATATGTTCATATTTGTAATAAACTGATCTCTACATTAATAGATGTATAAGACAATCTGAATGTGTATTGTCAGTATAAAACTTTAGATGTAATAATGCAGTAGTGCTATTTATTTCTATAGTGTAGTTGACATTTGTGAACTATTACGGACATATCCATTTTCAAGTGCATGTGTGTAGGGCACACAAGTCTCAGTAAATATGTGTTCAATCAGTAACAAGTGCCTTCCCTTTGATTGTATTTTTCAACATGGATTATAATAGGTTGAAGACTAACTGTGCATTAAATATATTAATGCATGCCAATTAGCTATTTCCATAGTGCACTGCCAAGCAACTGGTTTGTGCGATCGATGGCAAAGTGATTGTTCATGCAAGATTCACACTGAATGATTACAACTGGAGCTTGTGAAGTATTTATGCATATAAGCTGTATGTTACAAATAGCTGGCAGATGCTATACTGTATTTTATATTAGAAAATGTTATGTCATAATTTTTAAAACGTGAAACACTCATTGCTATTGCCTTCCCTGTTTGAGCGGAGTTAAGCAACGAGCAAACACGAGCCTCTGCTGAATTTATATGTAAAACAGACAATACATGATCTTATACATGCGTGTTTGTACCTCCTTGCCAGAAGTGTTTGACAGACATGCTTATTAATTATATAGACATGTTTAAGAGTGATGGTTAACCATGTAGGTGTGTGACCTGACAATGTCCTGGTTTATACATTCATGTGTACATGACTATCATTGAAATATGAAGTTCATCCCAGAGCAGAAAAGATACTTTTAAGTATAGAAACATAATTGTCATTATACCCTCAATCACACATGTTTTTTATGATATCCACTGCTATACATGGTTATTGTTATAGCTAATTATCTTTATATTGTTCTTTATTTTTGAAAATTGAGTGGAACAGCATTAATAAATTAATAAAATTTAGAGTGTGTTAGATTAGAACCCTGGCTCACCTGTATTGCAGCCACAAACTTACACCAGTTGCCACTGGGAAGGATAGGCAACAAGTGTATTTTTTTACAGTCATTATTGTGCAGTGTGCTCATTCTAACTAAGGACTTCTTTGCCACACATGCTCATTAGTTATATATACACATTAAAGTGTTGAGTAATTAACCATGTATGTATGAGACATGAAGGTTCAGAAAATAAATGTTTAATTTAACAACCATAATTGTACTGATAACCACAGTTAGACATATAATATATATAATATCATGTGCTCAATCCACCTGCTGTTATTTTTATGTATAATACATTTTATATTGTTAATTTGTTTTATGTAAAAGACTCAGAAATAATACCACCAAACTTTGCAATAACCAGAAGAGATAGATCTAAACAAAAAGGGGGAGGGATAGCACTTCTATATCCCTCTACACTCAATATCACACCTTATGCCAGTATTATACCCATCTTTTCTAATGCTGAGGTACAAATCTCCTTTTTGAACCTTAATATATCGAAAAGAATTTGCATAATAGTAATATATATCCCACCAGGTAACAATATACCAGTGTTGGAAAATATTTTATCCTGGATATCCCAAACAATAAACCTTGAAGCAATAATGTTAGAAGACATAAATATAGATTGGCAAACCATAGCTTTCGACAACCCCACAAATAGTATAAATCTGTATGTTTTTTGTCAGCTTATCAATGCTCCAACAAGATACAGCAACGTTCTTGCCTGCCAATCTACCTTAGACTGGATTCTAGTATCCCACCCTGCTAATTACCCCTCTTCTGGTACACTGCCTAGCTCCCAGAGCGATCATCTACCAGCTTACTCCCTTAGAACAAACTCCCAACAACTAAGAGTACACAGTATAAAATGAGTTAGGGACTCAATTAATTTTTGTCAGCATATATTCAGCAATCTCCTACAGGAAATAGACTGGACACCCTTTAAACAACTACCCCTTAACGATGCTGTACTATACTTTAATAACACTTTCCTTCACATACTTAATACATGAGCTCCCATTCATATGAAAAGAATCAAAAAGAACTCAGCACCATGGCTCTATACGGACTGTAAACACCTGATGAAGCAAAGGGACCTAGCCTGGTCAACCTGGAAACAAAACAAAAATCAACAAAATCATGTTAATTTCAAAACACTACGTAACAAAGTGACAAAACTAAACAACAGAGATAAGAAGTCATATTATTCCCAGCTTCAATTCCAGCATAAAATCAACTGCAGTAAATTGTGACAGTCCATATCTTCTCTACTTAACCCTGGAAGAAATGGAGAGTACACCCTATCACCTGATACCCCTCCATCACAAATAGTCGAAAACTTTAACAAGCACTTCATAAAATCAATTTCAGACCTACTAACTAACACACCTAATGCTGGACCCCCCCACCCTTCAACCTATTCAGACACCGACCTCAGACCATCAACTACTTCTAACCCTGTCATTACTAACCCCCATACTCAATAAAATGTCATACAACCCCCATCCTCATTTCAGCCCATACCCACTGACATCATTAAGAAACTGCTACAAAAACTAAAACCCTGCTCTACTTCAGCTGACAATCTCCCCCCATACTACCTCAAACTGGCTGCTAATGCAGTTGCCTACCTAATCCGTATCCATATAAATAGGTCTTTGTCCGAATCAGAAGTACCTACCATATGGAAACAATCTCACATCACCCCCATCCACAAAGGAGGCAACTCCTTTGATCCATCCAGTTTCCGTCCTATATCCATCTTGTTACCCATATCCAAATTCTCAAGAGAGGTATCCATCAGCAGGTAATTCAATATCTATTGCCAATCTTTTAACCAAAAAACAACATGGCTTCCAACCTAGAAACAGCACAGCTACAACCCTATTATCTTTTACAGACACCATGAACAAGGCCAAAGATGCAGGATGCTATACAGCCTTAGTATTCCTTGATCTCTCTATGGCCTTTGACACAGTGTCTCACCCATTACTTTTGGACACACTGTCTAATTTAGGCTTCTCACATAACACAGTAAAATGGTTTCAGGGCTACCTCAAGGATCATAAACAAGCAGTGAAATGGTCCAACAAACTCTCACCGTTTCTCCACAAACCTACTGGAATCCCCCAAGGTTCCATCCTAGGACCCCTACTCTTTAACATTTTCACAAACAACCTTCACACTGCCTCTCATCCTGGGACCCTCATTCAATATGCTGATGATTCCACCATAATCTGCACTGCTCAGTCACTACCAGAACTACTTTCGGAAACTCAACAGTCCTTTACAGCAGTTGAATCCTGGCTAAGAAATGCCCATCTCTTTCTTAATCCAAAGAAGACAAAACTAGTACTCTTTCATCCCAAAAACACCTCCCCTGTCACTTATCATTTCAACATCCTTGCACCTGACAACACTGCTATAGAAATAGTGCAGGAAACCAAACTTCTAGGTGTTATCATTGACAATAAAATTTCATTTCACCCCCATATACAGCAAAATATAAAGAAAACTCACCAAAAACTCAGACTTTTATAAAGAAACAAATATTTGTTTTTACTGTAGCAACCAAAACTACCCTTGCAAAAACATTTTTACTTCTCTCTCTCTTCTGTATGGTGTCCCTATCTTAACTAACTTACAAAATTCTACCCTAAGCAAGTTGGAACAGTACTACAACAAAGTTGCAAACTTTGCCACAAATTCTAAATATCTCACACACCACTGTAAACCACTCCTAGAATTAAACTGGCTTGAACTCCTCAACCAACTTGCCTTCATTGAGCTATTTTTAAGCCTACTGCCTGCTCTGCACTAGCCAATCTAGTCACACCTTACACACCAAATCGATCCCTATGATCAGAAGACAAAAATCTCTTAGCTATCTCCAAACCCACAAGAAAACCTGGTCCCTCTCTGTATTCGTACTCTGTTTCTATACATTGGAATTCACTACCTCTAGCTACCAGGTTTATTCCTGACCTAAACCATTTCAAAGCCTCTTTAAAAAATCATCTCAAAGATACATGGCTCTGCTCCTGCATAAAGCCTGCCTAATGCTCAGATCTTCTTCTCTCACATTTCAATCCCTCACAGACTGCAAGATCCTAAAGCTCTTCTAACTCCTTCTCTGCTTCTATACCATATCCTTAAGCTGCTGCTCAGGCTTTTATTGCTTCCATCCTTCTTAACTCTCTCTCGCTATATGTCTGCATCACTAACTTTCTGGCTGCTATTTCTACATCATGTATGATGAGAGTGACTATTATCGTCTGTAATGTTTTAACTGTATAGAACTGTTTAGATGTGAGTAATATATTGCAACATCTTGTAGCAGTTTGTTCTTTCAACTTATTTTTTCTATAGTATTTCTAATGTAATCTTTATTGCATTGGATTATACTGTATTTGTATTGTACTGTATGTGGAGCTTTTCTCCCCGGGCCTTTGCTGAAAACGGGTTCTGTAAAATGTCAAATAAAATAAATAAATAAATAATTGTAATATAAAGTACAGTGGACCACCATTAATAAATGTTAGAGTTTGCTGGATTAACTGACTAACTTGCAGTGTGACCCTTAACTTACACCTGTTGCCACAGGGGAGCTAGGCAGCAGCTGTATTTTTTACATTCATTACTGTGGTGGTGCTGCGGTAGCATTGTCACCTCACAGTAAGACGCTGTCCGGTTCAATTCACAGCTAGAGCATCTTCTGCGTGGAGACATGCGTGAATGGGTGTACCTTCGTTGAAGGTTGTGCTTCAGGGCTGGTAACTCAGCATGTAAAAATCAACTACCAATCATTAGCAGACCGAAGTTCCGCTGTGGCGACCCCTAACCGGGAAAAGCCGAAAGACACAACAACAACTGTGTATCAGTGCTGACGGTCACACAGTGCCACTTAGAGTGTTTACACAATGGAAAACCATACATTGCAATGTATCTTTTTAGAAACTGGCAAGTCTGCATGTGTTGTGGAAGCACGCTAACTGCCACGCATCTCCACTTAGAATATTTGCTCAGTGGAAAGCACAAGATTTAACAATCTACCTTTTTTTTTGAAACTGACAATGTCTGCTTATTGTCTGCAGGTGTTGTGGAACTGCAGGTGTTATGGGCGCATGTTAACTGCTGTGCAACTCCATTTAGCATGTTTTTGTGATGGAAGGCAAAAGATTAACAGTGTATCTTTCTGACATTGACAATGTCTGCTTGGTGTCTGGGGCATTGTGCTGGATTTGCGCAGAGGTGAGGAACACACAAACAAGACAGGCAAAGCTCAATATGTATTATTCTTGTATAAAGTGTTTATTCTTTTTTCATCATTAAAAGGTAAATGTAGGACTTGAGCCATGATTTATATATCCTATGTGCTTCATCGTGTTTACCAGGTGTGCTACACACACACTTTATTCACAGCCCTAATTTATGCTGTCCTTATCAGAGAAGCAACTTTCACTAATTTTAATTTATTCATCCATTTCACTGTATTTGCACTAAGCTGCACACTGCTCAAATATTAATATTAAAAAAGAAAACATAAACAACTTCACAAAATACATTTTAATGCACCTTACATATTTTACATAACTCTAGCTTTGAACTATCATACTAATGAACCTACCAAACACACTGGGAGTGTCCTATCTCTCTTTGCCACAGAAACAACTTTGCAGCAGGAAAGCAAATCATTGTGCGTACAAGCAAGTCCCATTCTTCAAAAGTATTAACAAAACATATACACTTGTACACTCTCAGTTCTTTGTACATGTGTTGCTTACAGATTTATTGCAATGACTGATCACACAACCAGTCATGAGTATTGTTTACACCAGTGCACCTCTGTTTTCTGTTTGTATGGCATTCATTCTTCCTTTATCTGTGCTGTAGGTTCATATGCTCCTAGGTTCATATGAAGTTATTAGGCTAGTGGCTCTAGAGCCTTTACAAGCCTAGCCATGTTAATCCCAAGTATCCCCATTTGTTCTTTTTGGGTAGTTCACAGAATGAATTTATAAACAGAGTGGGTTTGTGATCACCACCCAGCTACTCCTGTCTATAAGGGACATGAGTGCCACCCCAGGGGTGAATTTGTGGTCTCCCATCCAATTATCTAAGTTGCATTTAAATATGGTCAGAGAGGAGCTCTGTTTTAGATGAATAGGATGTCTATTCCAGAGAAGTGGCAGTCTCTGGGAGACATATCTGTCTGTCCAGCATGTTCTGTTAATGTCACAAGCCAGGTTGGGATCTCTAGACTGAGTGACTGTTGTGCCATTTGAGTTGCAGATGTGCAGTAGTTCCATTAGGGCAGGGTCAGAGATTGACCTATAGACCAGACACAAGTCACCTCTCAACAACCTATAAGATACAGAGTAAAGTGACAGGGCTTTCAGACTCTCCATACAGGTCATGGTTTGGAGTCCCTTTATTTTCTTAGTGAAAAATCTCTGAGGTATCTCCAGCTACTGAATGTGTGTGGTGAGGTAAATACTAAAGGGTGCATTGTACTCCATTAGTGGTCTGATGAGGGTTGAGTACAGTGGAGTTATAACAACTCTTGACCTAGATGCTATGCCCTTGCTTATGAGGTGAACTGCATGGAAGGCTTTCCTTACCACTGTGGAAACTTGGTGGTTAAAGTTCAGATTGCTATCAACCTGTGTTCCCAAGTCTCACACTACCGGATTGCAACTCAGAGGGGTGCTGCTAATATTATAATTTGTAGGGAATTCCATTTTGCCAAAGAGAATGATAATGCATTTATTTATTTATTTGTTTATTTATTTATTTATTTTTGCATTTAGTTTTAGACCATGGCTTTGGTACCAATCATTTGTTTGTGTTAGCCCTATTTGTAATATGTTGACATCATTGGGGGACTCAATGGTTGCTCCCAGTTTGCAATCATCAGTGAACTTGGTGAGCCAAAGGCCATCTAGTTTGGTCTGGTCTTCTGAGGAATAGATGACAAACAGTAAGGGGCCCAGAACAGACCACTGTGGTACTCCACTGGTGACAGGTCTACTGGTGTAGGTGGAGTCACCAATTTTGACAGAGTGTGCTCTGCTGATGAACCAATTAGCTATCCATCTAGTAGAGAGTTTCTCAATGATGCCACAGTGTGGAATTGTGTCAAAAGCCTTGGCAAGGTTGAGATAGGCTGTGTGCAATGTCATACCTTTGCCCATGGTCTTGGTAACATTCTCAAATAAGTCAACCAGGTTTAATAAGCCTGATCTACCCTTAACAAAGCCAAACTAGTTTTGGTCCAGCATTTGGAGGTCACCTATGTCCTTGCTGATAAGGTCCATGATAATTCTTTCCATGGCCTTGCAGATGAGGCTAGTTAAACTTATGGGTCTGCAGTTCCCAAGGTCAGTTGATGCCCCCTCTCTGCGCAGGGGGATTACTGTTGCTATTCTCCATTCTACAGGAACACAGCCAGTCCTCAAGCTATGATTAAAGAGAATTCCAAGTAGGCCCACTAGGTCTTGTTTTAGATTGTTTAGTAAACACCCTGGGATATTTTCTGGTCCCATTGAGGCTGTGTTTTTGGCCTTGGTGAGTGCAGAGATGAGCTGCTCTCTAGAGAAACTAGGCAGAGGGCCGGTGTCAGGTATGCTTTTGAGTATGGTAGGTGGGGATAGGGGGGTGAAGTTTGCACTGAAACTGTCAGCCAGCAGGTTGGTAGTATCTTCCACTGTAGTATGAGTGATCCCATCTACAACCAGTTCAGCACACAGCTGGGCATTTCCTTTTCGACTGTGGACATAGTTAAATAATGCTTTATTATTAGCCTTGGCTAGGGATGTGATTTTAGTTTCATAGTTTGCTTTAGAAGTTCTTACATGATATATGATTTTTTTTTTTTGTTTAGGCTTAGGAGGGAACTCTTCCTCTGCAGAGTAATAACTCTCTTGTTTTTGGACAAAAGTTTATTCCTCTTATTATGTAATCTCTTTATACTTGTAGTCCACCACGGTGACTTGTTTTTACGGAAAGACCTGGTTTTGATCCAATCAGGTATAGGAGAGTTTATGCAGTTGCTTAAGTGTTTGTACAGGGCATTTGCATACACTTCTGCATAGTGATCATTGATATCTGCTATAGTGCGACTGCAGGTGGTATGAAGCTTTTTGTACTATCACTTAGTAGGCTCTATCTAGCTTTGGAAGGTTTTTATAATTTTTGTTCCTCTGAGTGTCGCATTTCCAGTAGTTACTTCAAATGAGACTGATTTGTGGTCTGACCTAACCAGGGAGGGTATCATGCATGGGGAAGTACAGTGGCCCCCATGTTGGTGAGTACCAACTAGCTACTGACATATTCGAGTGGAACACATCAACATTGCTTAGTACTGGTAGACTCTTATTCAAACTGGTTTGAGATCGATCTAATACCTAATCTAACTTCTACTACAGTCATTACTAAGTTGAAATGCCATTTCTCAGTCTATGGCAGCCCACAGAAATTAATCTCTGCCAATGGTACCCAATTTACCAGTCAATTGTTTCAGAAATTTGCAAGACAGTGGGACTTTGTACATGTTATTAGCAGTCTAGAGTATCCACAATCAAATGGACTTGCTGAACATGCACTATAGAGTGCAAAGCAATTACTTGAGAAGTCAAAGCGTGATAATACCAATTTTTTTTAATTTACTCAATCTCAGAAACATAGTCTGTGATGATATACTTGGCTCACCTGCTCAGAGACTTCTATCCAGGCAAATCAGAATAACATTGCCTATCAGTTCTAGTTTATTGAGGCCTAATGCTAAAAACAACAAAACCATTGAGCCCAGTTATTTAAAAAGTGTTCTTTTCAAAAGTTCAGCTATGACTAATTGAGCAGATTTCTTTGTCCATTGAAAGAAGGCGAGACAGTGAGGATACAAACAGCAAAAGGTTTTGACCAGATCGGTCAAATAACAAGTATATGTGCAGAACAGAAATTCTATTTTGTTAAATCTGAGGGTGTGGAGTACAGAAGAAATCGTAGACATCTTTCTGCAGCAGAACCGACATTGCAGTATTGTTTCTATGATAAAGAATCTAACTCTCAGAGCAATCCAAATGATATTCCTGTTCCAAAACATGTTTTGACTCCTGATACTGTTCCAGCAGATGGTCCCATGGTTCCTAAGATTGAACAGTCAGCAGAGAAAATTCCAGTTGCTAAACCAGATCCCAAATTTTATGTCACATGATATGGTCGCATCTCAAAGCCTAGTGTGAAATACACAGCAGCTTGGACATAGTTGTATATACGTACCTAGCTTTGATTAATTGCATGATGAAAATTATTCCTGTGTAAATTGCATATTCATTAATACCAGTGACAATGCCTGATTCATTTCTCAAAGAGGGATGATGTAGAATAACAGGTGTGCTTGACCTTTAAGAAGCACTTCTAAAGTCTGTGTGTGCATGTAAATATGAAGCATGTGTTATCTTCAGTGCCATTTTGAAGGTGCAGCCAGAGTGTTAACATCGATGTGCATGATAGCTAGTTTGTATATAAGTTAAAGTTACTTAGCTTTGTTTATTTGTTTGTATATAATAAAGCTGCTTGAACAAGAACCCACAATGTTCGCCAGTTTCTTCCGACCTGGTGAGCAACAAGGGCATTCTTCTTTAACACCCACTGCGTCTGGTCACATAGACCTGTTGCATCTGTGCATGCATCATTGTCACACAGACCTCCTGTTCTTCCTTTCTGGATTCTGTGCATGCAAAATTTAAATAGTAGAAGATGATCCATTCCTGTGCTTGCTTCCATGGAATGTAGTCTCGGGCTCCCTGGATGGATTCTTCTACAGCACAGACAGACAAGTAATGGCAAAATGGATTAAGAGCTAAATGTTTTATGATGGTAGAATGTCTTCATTTACACCTTTCTGTTTATATAATCTTGATTTTGTATTAATCTTATGATTTGGCATACATATATGTATAGATATATATATATATATATATATATATATATATATATATATATATATATATATATATTAATTAATTTCAGTATGTCCCAGTCTCATATAATACCTCTCAACTGTCCAGACATTTGCAGAATGTTCAGATTTTTTACTCATATTTTTAGTTTGTTCCTCAAAAAATGTGTGGTTTTCTGGCATATTACTGGGGATTGAAGTCACTAAATAATCACTGACGCTTGAGTTTCTGACTTCATATACTCAGTCCTGATTATGTCTTCCCTTGGATGAGATGTCTAGTAACTACGCCTCAGTCCTGAGTATGTCCTATTTTGGAGGAGATGCCTAGTAGCTCTGGACCTGTTGTCAGTTTGCCATCCATTCCCTATTGCAATATTGCCAGCTTACCATTTTTTTAAAATTTAATATAGGTAATTTATTCTCTAAGGGCAGCGGGTACTGAATTTGTAGTTGGAACAATGAAATATAAATTTGTTTGCTAGCAGCAACCTTTTCATTAGTTACAGATCTCTTTAATGTGGAATTATTCAGATGGCTTTTACTTCTGCAGAGATTGTGTATATTAACTGATATTGATGGATAGTAATAGAAGTTTGAGCGAACTTTTATGGTTAAAATGTTCTGAGTTGAGCAGATTTATCAATATTGGTTCATACATTTTGTTTCATTGCTTACTGGAAAAATGTTCAAAACTACAAATTTAAAACATGCTCTAACAAGTGGTGCTGTATTATACAAGTAATATAATTTAATAGAATCAGGAAGGTGAATCAAAGAACACATGCATGTATGCATGCTCCTGCAAATGTATGCAAGGGAACAATGATTTGAGAACATCCCAAATGTAAACTTTATCTGCCACTGGCCAGATACATTTTCTATGAATGTGGGTTTCAATGCTGTTTCTATAAATGCGAGTTTCAATGGAAAATAAGTTTTAATGCTGCCTGTTTTCATTATGAAATTGTATTGCTTTGTTTAGAAAATGTCTATCAGTGCTTGTGCTATAAAATTTGAAATAAAAGTTTTAAATTAAATTCAAATAATCATTATAGAGGTAAAGCAGAAAATAGTATGTGTACTGAGAGTTATGAAGAGTGTTTATGGTAAATAAGGAAAAATAGCCAAGTAATGGGACACTGGAATAGCTGTGGAGGGATATATGGGGGTGGCCCAATCCATTATCCTGCTTAGGGCCCCATTTGACCATGATCCAACTCTGGCTCTGAGAATGGTACCCCTTGAAATTGTTTTTCTGTAAAGTATAGGTTTAATATTAACACTCGTGAGTCCCTCGTATAACATCTAAATAAACAATCATAGTTCAATCATTGTTTACTGTAAGTGAGAAACCCGATTGGTTGCACTAAATTCTAAGTAAACAATATTTACAAAATTAATTTTGTGAGTCTCTACAAACAACAACAAAAATTATCCATGACATCCATAAAAAATAAGGTAATTCCCCTGACAAAAAGTGCATTTGCTTGAAGTCAGTCATAAAATTATTAAAATAGCATCTTGTAAAAGCTACACCCATAGCAATTTCTTTTTTTGGACAAAATGTCAATAAAATAAAACACAAAAATATTGCTCAACATATATTTGAGTAAATAAAATAATAAATCAATGTCTATAATTTGGTCTAACTGCTTTTTAAATGTCACCAATCTTTATTCATGGAATAATTCTGGGCCCTCTACTGTTCTCTTTATATATAATTTTATTGGCTGATCTTATTTTCAGGAGAGGCTTATAATTATATTCAACTTTACCTGTCATTTCCACAGGATAATTGTCTGCTATGTTTTCCATAAGCATCACTTGGAATGCATCCACAACTGGATGCAGTGTAATTGTTTGAGACTTAATGCCTCCAAGACTATGGTCATGACAACTTATGTACTCCTAGGCAATTAATTCTCCTTATTATAAATTTCTCCATTTTTTTGTGGTGGGGATAAATTAGAGTTTTCTTGAAGAGGTGAAGAATTGTGATGTTTTTGACAACAGACTGATGACTGGGAATCAAATGTCTTCCAGTTCATAGTTTATAAGTAGTTACTATGTTCATCTTGTTTTCACTTGTGCAGCATTTCATACATCAAATATATTTTCCCACTTCAGGACATTACAGTGGTGGCGCATTTCATGTTCTTGAATTGATTACTTCAGCTTCCTGTTCTTGGTGCTTTCTGGCATGGAACTTGATTGGATGCTGCTGAGATTGTAAGAGTGAAATTAGGCACGCATGCATGTCATTTATCATCAGGCACTATGCCTTTGGAACGTTCTCCCAGTGTTTAAAGACCTATCATAATGGCTGGCTTTAACCTTATAAACAATATAAGTTTTCATTTGTCATTCGAGTGTAATCCTTATGTTTTATCTACTGGCTTTTAAGTCATAGCCAATATGATCTGCCTGTAGAGTTCAATGCTGCTTTATTGTAGCATTGTAATGTCAGTGGTGCCACAGGCAGTACACTCACCTTTGGTGGTAGAAGAACAGAAGGCTGTAGGTTCTGTTCCCAGTCCAGGTGAGTGGATTGCTGATGCTGCCCTTCATCCTTATGGGGGCACTGCACTCTTGAGTGTGTCATCCTACAGATGAGATGTTAAACTGAGGTCCCATCTGCTTGAGCTGATAGTTACTCAGGTGGGTGTAGAAGATCCTGTTGCATCTATGGAAAATAGTAAATGAAAGTTTTGGCAACATTTTAACTTCGTAATACCAACTCTTTGCCATTGATTAATCATCATCCCTAAGTGACTATATAAAACAAATGTAAACAAAAAAAAAATTGCCAGATATCTAGGCTGCTTTGAAGTTATTAGCTTTCTCTCCTCCTGGGCATGGTATGCACCTACAGCCAAAGCTACAAGCAAGCAAAATAGTGACACTTCCTCTTAGCAGTGTTCATATTTTGTCATCCTTGTTTGTTTGTGTCTTTCGGCTTTTCCTGGTTAGGGGTCGCCACAGCGGAACTCCGGTCCGCTAATGATTGGCAGTAGAGTTTTACGTGCTGGCTTGCCGGGCCTAACGCACAACCTTCAATGAAGGAATGCCCATTGACGCATGTCGCCACACAGAAGACACTCTAACTGAGAATCGAACGGGCAACGTCTAACTGTGAGGCGACAATGCTACCTCAGCACCACCACAGCAGTTTTTCATTTTTTGTCATCCTTGGCTATGATAATTCTATAATTAGAGGTTTAAAGCCATATTGGTGTAGAAAGATGATCTGCTGTGTTATTTCTGCTTTCTTCCCAAGGCCAATGTTTACCATATTCAGATGGCTGCACAGAAGCTATTATTCCTCCATGCATATATTATTTTTGTGCTGTTTTGCAGCACAAGGGATTTTACTGTTTCTCATGAGAAGTCCTTAATGAATGATGTTTTATAACTTACTTCTAACATTCAAAGGTTGGACACCTACGTTTATTTTGTTGCAATTCTACTCAGCTTAAGTTATTGTCCCTTACTGAATAGCACAACTAGAAGGCTCAGTAACTCATTAAAAGTGTTTTGGTAGCAGCAGGTTTTTAATTTTATGTCCGTATAATCCTCAATACTTGAGAAAAATTATCTTTTTAAAAAGTGGTAGTTTACATTTAAGTGAAACAAGTAAAAACGTCATCTTTAAGCATCACAGGTCAAATGTAAAACTTTATTTTATGAGAAAGAGAGCAATTGGTAGAGATCACCTGGGCTATCCACATTTACTTACACCATATACTAATGTTAGAAGCCTGAAAAATAGTTTTGAGTAATTTTAGACAATTTAGCCTAGTTTTTCCTATTATCACTGAGACTTGATTTAACAGATATAACTGTAGTATAAGAATTAAGGGGTACTCATTAAAATCTGACAGACATTTCTCAACTGGTGTTGGTACAGCAGGTTCCTATTACTTGATAGGTTAGCAAATACCTAAACGTCGCTCTGGTAATACCAAAAGAAAAAAACTGCAAATGGCCAATTTAATACAGGGAAAAAATTCCCTTGCCTGTTATGTGGATTTTGCCCCTTTCCCTACTGTACAGCGATCTCAGAGTTGGTACATTTAGTTAGGGGGTGAAGCCCCCACTTTATTTTGGATTAATTTTTTTGTTTTTTTGGGGGTTTTTTTTGCGGCCGAGGGAATTCATTCCCTACATTAAATCGGCCATTTGCTGTTTTAATTTTTCGATATTACCAGGTCGATGTTTAGATATTCACTAACCTAAACTTTTGATCAGGACATATAGACGCAGTACAGCAATATGCATTACACACAATATTTAAGGAAAGCAAATACAGTAGCTCTTTCACCTAGCTCTGATGTGATTGAGGTTCTTGAGTGAATTAAATGGCAATATGTCATTTCTATTGCCTTTTTATTATCTTCCAAAAGCCAACAAATCTGGCATTTCTGCAATTTGCTTTTTTCTAATTTCAACATAAATTCATTATTTTAATTGTAGACTTGCAGTTTCCTGCATTAGACTGACAAGAGCCCAGCCGCCATGTAGATCTTGGCTTTTGTTCCTGCTACTTGTTAATGTATCATTCCACTTGGATTCACATCATTAGATTGACTTACCACTGATAATCAAAAGGTCAAACTTGAAAATAAAAAAAAAACATAAAAATAAAAACTGTTTTTGGCATCCCCATACTACCTATTAATTAAACATACTAACTCCACAATCACCCTACAGCAAGAAAAGGGACAATTCCTTGATTCTTGCTGTATCACAATCACACAATACAGGCTCCCCATTATCCCTATACAGCAACATTTTAAACTTTGATGTATAGAGTTCAGTGTTCTGGCACTCGACATTTATGTCTGTCAAGATATTATTGTGTATCCCTTCCGACTCATGGAAAAACATTTAAGCTGCTTGTTTTACAAATATTTTTTCCTAAGTCTTAGTGTCAATATAATACTTCTGCTTAGAAAACTGATAAGATAGTTCTGCCACTACCTCCTGAGCGAACACTCTTTTTTCCCCTTGTTTTTCAGTCTGCCGGCTGTTTTGCATGCAAGATCAAGGTACAGCTGGGTCTGGGGCTTTCTTTTTTCCCCACTGTTGTGAGATCTATGAGTTGGTATATATAATTAGTAGGGGGTATGCCACAGTGCCAATTTTTTTTAATAATTTTAGATTCACTCTGAAAAGATTGCTCTTTTTGTATTCACTCTTTGAAGCATTTAATATTTGATGACAGAGAGGGAGAGGATGAGAGCTAGATATATATATCATATTGTAGTAGGCACTTCTAAAACTGGATGTTTAACATCATTTTGTTTTAGTCAGTATCACATGTTCTAAAACTTTTTTCAAATGTAATGAAGTTCTGTGAAATAAGTCATCTTGACTTTTTTGCCAAGTCTGATATCTAATTTATATTACTTGTTTTAATTGGGTGGCAAGCCATTAGTATAATTTGTCATTTGTACTTTTATTTATTTTTTATTTATTTGTTTGTTTGTTTGCTTGCTTGTTTGTTTATTTGTTTGTTTGTTTTTTGTTTGTTTGTTTGTTTGTTTGTTTGTTTGTTTGTTTGTTTGCTTGTTTGTTTGCATTTGTTTACCAGGAGATCTACTGGGCTAGGGTGAGCCTGTTTTCAGTAGAGGCCTGGGTAGAAAATCTCCAAAAACAAACAATATGATAAATCTGCAGAATTAGAATACAGAATTCAAGCAGCGATGGTACAGAACACTACATTACAGTACAAATGATACAATAAAATAGATAATACTTGTTATACAGATGTTAGATTTTAAGTATTCAAGTCAAACAAGAACACAGTTGATGACATGGGATAATAGTGAATGTGAGAACAGTGCAGTATTGCAGTTTTGCAGTAGAGAGGGAAAAAATGGAGAACAGCAGATTAACGATTCTGAGAGGAAGGTATAGCCTTAGAGCTATCAAGATTGAACAGAAGATATAATAGGTAACTGATATAGTAGATTATGTGTAGCTGGATGGCACATGTTGGACTTAGCAAGTTGGAAGCACTGAATGCATATATGAGGAGTCTGAGATGTAAGTGAAATGGGGCGGAAAAGTAGGATGGCTACGGATATTGCTTTTTATAGTCAGTGCTGGTACATCTACATAGATTATGGGAGAACAGGTGTTGTTTAAGTGAAGTCTTAAAGCATTAAGGGTTGCTGGTAGACCTAACTGAAGGAGGGAGAGCATTTCACAGTTTTGCTATAGCATATGGGTAATGCATTTGATGGGCAGAAAAGTTAGGTTTTGCTACATTAAGGACCATCTGACTGACTGATCTCAGTGGTCTATTTTGGTGATACATGGTGAACAGACAGGAGAGGGCAGGATAGCTAGAAGGCTTGCAGATTAGCTTATGAGCTGTGGTTATTTGCAGGTATGTTAGATGTTGGGGAAGTTCTAGCCAGTCTAGACACTGGAGTGATGTGCAGTGGTGGGAGGAGTGTTTGGTGCCGGTTACAAATTTTGCAATTTTATTGAAGCATAAGATCACTTTGGATTTAAGAGTGGATTGTATATTAGTAAGGAGAGTTTTTTTTCTTTTTTTCTTTTTTTTTAAGAAAGCAGAGCATACCACTCAATCCCTTAGCTCAAAAACTCCAGACAAAGCCTAAAATTATGGCAGGACAAAGGTCGGAAAATAAGGATAGATTTTTATAATATTGCTCTTATAAACTTAGAAAGTTGCTGGAATAACATGATTTGTATTAGCATGGATCCTTTAAAGGATATGAAGTCTGAAACTCTGGACATTCAATGAAAATATTAGCAGATGAGAGGAATGGAAAAGAGTGGTAGTTGTCCAAAATGGGAAAACATGGATTAAAAGATCAAGGACAATGAGTAGGTATGTCTGCTTAAGTATAAGGACTACTTTGTTGTGACAATATCCAAAAGGCACTAGGCAGTAAAAGTTCGATAGTGACCAAGATGTGGTGAAGGAACTAATTTCAGATTAAAGTCTGATAATGATAGCAAACAAGACAGATCAGTTATCCTTAAGTAGAAGTGGGTAAAGGAAGGGTTATTACAGCTTGTTTACTTTATTTGAGAGGATGTAGTCAAGTGTTTTATGCCTTAGTGAGTCTAGATTTTTAATGAGTGGAACAATCTTTGTCACTACTAATGAACATTTCCTAAACCAGGAGAGGTGGAAGGAATGTCACGGGGTATGTGTAGTCGGCTAGCAGGTTTGCTGTGCCCACAGGCTCAGTGTATGTGGTATCATTAACTACCAGTTTGGTGCAATGTGGGTCTTACCATTTAGGCTATGGATGTAACTAAAGAATGTCTAATGATTGTTCTTAGTTGAGGGTGCTAATTTGGATTCGTAGTTTGCTTTGCAGGACTTCACAAAAAGTCTTATTTGCTTGTTTAAGCTGAGGAGAGAGTGTTTCAACTTTAGGGCATGCTCCTTCTTAATTTTGGACAATTTCTTCCTGTTATTGTAAAGCCTGTTAATGGCAGTTGTCCACCAGGCAGGTTTGCTCTTTCTTGAAGAGCTTGTTTTGATCCGATCAGGTATGTCCATGTCAATGCAGTTATACAGGTGTTTGTAAAAAGTATTGGTATAGAACTCGGCATTGTTGCCACTTCCATCTGAGGAGGGAGGTGGAAGTGAAGCTATTTATACCATCCCTTAGAAGGATATAATCTGCTTTGGACAAGTTTTTTAATTTAGTTGCTGCTGGGGGGGGGGGTGTCAGGTGTGATAATTTCTTCGAATGAGACTGATTTGTGGTCAGATTTGACAAGGGAAGATCTCACAGTGGAGATGCTACAGCAGACCCCCATATTGCTAAGCACCTGATCCAAGATGGTGCTGCCCCTAGTTGGGGTATCCACCAGCTTCTTCAGGGTGTTGGAATTAATGAACTCTAGGAACCTTTGGGCAAGTGAGTCAATGGATGAGTAATTAAAATTATCCAGAACTATGGTGTTCAGATGTATCTTGATGGATTCCAGTAGATCCAAGCAGGCAGAGTGGGTGTCTTGATCATGTTTCTTTGTCACTACTAATGAACATTTCCCAAACCATTCTCTTGATATATTTCATGTTTTGATACCCTTAAATGTACAGAATTGCAGCGCTAATTTATATGTGAGCACATGGTTTACAGACGTTTTTGTTTTGTTTTTGTTGCTTTATCCACATTTTGTAACACTAAAGCATTTACAACTGTTTTAAAATGTTGTACAATACATTGGCCTTTGTTCTGGATTTGCCAGATGTATTATGTCATGTGTAAACAATGCTATTCTTTTCTGTCTCTCTTCCACTCCTTCCCTTGTACTTTTGCCCCTCTTTTTTTCATTGTTTATGGTTTTATATATATTGCAAACAACTATGAGTAAAGAGGAACAATCTTGTCTTGTTCTTGTTGACAAACTCATCAGAACCCCTCCTTTTTTATCAACACTTCTGATCTTTAAAATATCTTTCTTATTAAACCATTGAGATTCAGCAATTATCCTATCCATATTTTTCCAACTTACCCTATCAAAAACATTGCTGCATCCAGATGTGTGCCATTAGTAGTGGTAATGTTTTGTCTACTGCATCCTTATGAGTGTTTTAATGTTGTCAGATGTCTGCCTTCCCTCTAGAAATACACACTAATCTATGTATAACAATTTTAACATCTCTGTTGCTAACTTTTTTGCTAATATAGATACAAATACTTTGTAGTCATGATTTAATATTGAAATTGATTTTTACAAGACAGGATCTGTAGGATGTTTCTTCTCTTTAGCTAAAGCCATTACCAGTATGTTTTTTTCCCAGAATGCATGCATCTCTCAGTATGTTTAAGACCCTATTAAACAAGTTCTTTCCTATTTCTCCAACTTCCAGACTTCTATGGGTATACTATCTGACCTATGTGACTTACTTGTAGCCTGACTATCCATCACCATTTTTATTTCTTCCTCCTCGGTAGTTACAATTAAAAGCTGTGCCTCTATCTCCATCACCTTTTGGCAAGCCCAGGTTTTCCATAAATTTCTCAAAAAAAAAATCCTATCCTATTCACTCCATTCCTCTGCTTTGTATACACTTTCATAACATAGCCAGAATACTTCCCTAATTCCTTCATGGTATTTTACCTTTTGCCTGCACTTAACATACATCAGTTTTACTACTGTTCTTGCCATGTTTTGCTTCTCTTACCTCTGCACTAAAAGTTTTTCTGCTCTAAGGGTATTGTTATAGAATATTTGCCCGAGTCCTACTTTTCCATACTAATACGTATTGTCCAAATGTTCTTTGTTACTCTTACTGGAACCCCTTCATTGTTCTCTTTCCTTGTCAGTGAAGTTCCTTCAATTATTCTGCAGTGCATTAACCCTTACCAACAGTTGATATAGTTTCTTTATCATTTTCTCCTATTTCTCCTTACCTTATTTCACCCGCAGCTTTAATGTTTCCTAAACACCAGCTATCTTATTTTATTCATTTGACCCATTTTCAGCGGAGGGGCGGAGATAAAAGCTCCACAGCAAAAAATACAAAAGCATAATTTAACAACATTTTAACAAACTTCAGAATAGACAAACAATCTAACAAAACATTAGTTAACAATATAAAAACATCACCGAATCATGTCTGATCCATTTCCATCTTTCTTATTATTCCTCAGATCTTATCTCTTACCCACTCCTTAAATGCCTGGCCTTTCAATAAATAAGTAAGGAAGCACAAATGGCTATCTTGTTCTCCTCTCCCATGGATCATAGGACCTTTATAGGTAAATTATCAGAAATGCAATTGGATGCATCTCTATTCCCTTAAGTAAATGAGCATGTCCTTACTTTATATAGTATTTGTTCAATTTGGCCCATTTCTTATACCTCTGAGAATGGTAAGTAAATTCCACTTGAACTGTTAAGGCTACCACTACTACATTCTCCATCCTGAATACTTTTTATATATTTTCTTAAGAATCAGCTCAGTCCAGTAATAGTTTACCTAGTTGAGCCTCCTGCCTTGTCCTAATTATTGCATATTACATTCTGCTCTCACCTATAATTAATGTTCCTTGCTCGGTTGTACAGTTGCAGTCTTAGGCAAGAAATACATACTTGTCAAAATAATTCTATTTTCAAATCAGTAGTCCCTCACTGCCACAAAAGTCATCTCTTTCCCCCCCCTTTTTTATTACAGCAACCCCTTTTCCAAGCAAAATCATCAGCCTTATCACCCTATGTCCCTAGTATTCAGCTAAATAATCCCCCTTGAATCTCTTTATCAAGCTTACATGTTCAGTCAGACCGATCTAAGTGTGTCTCGTGAAAAAAATATTTGTACCCCTACTCCTTTCCATGTAATAAAAAGTTCTTTGCTTTTTCTCTGTATCTTAAAAGCCACATTCCATGTTAATACAGAAAAATGAAGCTATTTCCACATGCATTCCATTGTGTCTTTGTCACTGAATTACCATGATTTATGCATAACCCTCCCCACATTTGCATTCTCATCTCATTCATTGAAGACATTTCATTACTCTACACAAAAATGCCACAACCATTTTAGATAGACATATGTTACACATTGTAACACTTTATCTAATAACTCCTTTCCAACCAAATGTGTAAAAAAGATATGTACATACATTTTTGAAAAAGAAAACACTTCCCAATTGGTTATTTTTCCTACAGAAAAAAACAAAATTGCTATCTAGTCAACATCTATCCCCACTTGTTAGGGAAATCAACAAGTATATTTCTTGTTTATATAAGTACTTTATTCTACCCAGCCCTTTAATTCTCATTTTTTCTAACCATCATTTTACATTTTTCAACTCTGTGGTTTTATTTTTGCTTTACATATCACGGTGATGCAGCTTCTTGAATGGTTAAGATTATCCCCTTCATTTCAATATACTGTTCCTTTCAGGTTTAGTTTAATCCTTTTACTATATTCCAGACTCAGTAAAGTCACTGAAAAGTCAATCTAGAAAACCCTTAGTGAATATCTTTCCTGCCTACATTTAGTGCCAAGCTGTCTGTTACCTGGAAATACCAGCAACTGAAATGAAAACTGATAAGCTTACGGGCACCCTCAATATTTTATTTTTTACTTTATCTGAGCTTGTATGATGAGTCTTTGTGTTTTGAAATAAAATGAAAAAAAAAATGGTTCATTGTAATCCAGACAGGCAGCTTGCAAGCTGTTTATTCAGTTATTCTTCATTTTGAGTTCACTGCATGTGGTCATTTCCCTTGAAATCCATTGTATGCTGCTTTAGAACTACTTTTGTAATATTGCCATCAGCAGCTGTGACTGCATACAATGTATAAACTATAGTTTGCTGCTAATCAACTGTTTTTGTTTTTATGTTGAAACTTTTTAAGTCCAGTTATATTTAGTTGCACAGCGCACAAATGAACCTTAACATATTTCCACATACCCCTTCCTATGGAAGTATAGCTTTATTTACCCCAGATGCACAATATTAATGCTTTCATTATTCATATATAATTCAAATAACAAATTTTGTCTCTACCTATGTTAAAGAGTTGCACTTACATTTTCAGCAGTCATATCAATCTTTGTTTTCGAGGCCATGGTAATATAAAACAATGAAAATACAATTATATCCCCATCCACTCAAGTCAAATGATAGTTGTATATACAATGATTTTCAAAATACCCCATTTTATATCAGTCTTACCATCTACAAAATATAGAGTCACTATACGTCTCATGTCCACTTCTGCTTCAGTCATCCTTGGATAGTTCACTTTCAACCTCCATTGGTACCTGGCTCAGTCCTAATTCTCTGTCAATTCTCCTGGTCACTTTTATGTTGCTTTTTGTTTATTTCCAACATTTTCTTTTGGGTAATTATTGTTTACAGATGGCTTTGCAAAGGGAACCCAATTTCCCTACTTATTTAACGATCGCTGGTTCCATTGCTTTAATTCCATCCATCATCTGGTCAGCCTCTATAAATGTTTTTGAGCCTCCAGGAAAAACATTCTGAATACTGCTGGACACAACAGTATAAACCTCAGTCCATCTTGTAGACATTCCCTCATGACTAACATAAATTTGTTCAGTTTAAGTATGGTATAAACTGAGCAGTTATTTTCTACAAATACTATGGTATCTCTGACTTTCACCATCTTTAACCCTCTGCCACATTTTTAGAAACAACATCTTTTCTTAGTATGTATAACTTTTCACAGCTATTTATCTTGGCTGTCAAGTACAGTGTGACCTCCTCCTTTAACATCTTCTGTTGTGGGACACCAGTCCAGTTGCAAATATTGGTCTTCATAAAGCTCATACAATCTGTTCCTTTTAGCTTTGCATGGTTGGATATAAACCTTAATTTTTTCTCCTCTCTCTGTCTTCCAAATTAGGAACTTTTTAGAGCAGTTCCACTTGAGATGCTCCGTTTTCTTTTCTGTAGCTCTCTCCTTAGTTTCCATTTCTGACTCTTGCAGCTTGATCAATGCGTCAAATAATTATTCAGTTATTCCTCTATTTTCCATTCTCCTCTCACATTTTATTTTATGTACTCTTCTAGGCTTACACTTATTTTCAAAACTTCAGACTGTATCTGAGAAATGTTCTCTTCAAAGTTGATGGAAGACAGAACTTGTATCTGCACCATACACTGATCTCCTTCCACTGTATCTTTATTGAGTCCTTATCCAGCATAATGTTGTCCTCTTCATTTTTCTTTATTTTATTTGTTTCTTCCAGATTTTGTTTCTTTAATGACATCCAGACAGAATAAGCATCAGCAAGGAATGAAATTTAAACTAAACTGACTTATTTTACTGTTTATTTTCCAGCAAGTAACAGTTTTCCTGCTGTGAATGCTCCAGTTAACATGTTTCTCAGTTGTTGCCCATCTTGAAAGTCTTCTTTTGTTATTATTTTTTTAATGCAAAGATATATTTGTTTTTGTTTGAGACCAGTGGCATGCAGAATTATTTTGCTAACCACCAGTGGAATAAGAAACACAATACCTGAGTAAAGGGGTATATGGTTTAACAGAAAGAAAAAGGTGCTTGGAGCTATTTGGCAAGAACAGACAGTGGTAAAATGAAGTAATATAAGACACTGTGACCAGAAAAGCATTTTGGTATTGTAAGGAATGATTGAGAGAAGATGGAGTGGACTGAAATTGAAAGATAAAAAGTAAAGATGATGTAAGATAATTTAGGATATGAATCCAGTGACCATGGAGTAAGTAGAAGGTCAAGTAAATGGTTTTACCCTATGTCCAGTCTATCACTGGAAGTAATCAACATGTGAAGAGTTAGTTACCTTCTAGTGACTCTGCAGTATTTTAATATACATATGTAAATGATGCAACAAGGATGGGTAAAATACAACAAAATAATAAAAATTAGAGATGAAATAAGATAATCTATGAAACATTTTTAGCAAGCTATCTAGAAAGGAAAAGGTCAGGTAGGGCTAAAAGGATATGACTGAAAAATGTGTGTGCTACAATTAGAGAAATGTTACCATATAAAACAAAACTAGAGCAGAGAAAGGCAGTGCTAATGATTTCAGGGTCTAGCAATACAAATTTAGCCTAATATTAATAAACTTTCCATTTGCAGGGGCTTACTAAGACTAAACAGATCCATGGGGGTGCACAAGTAGTTTAACTTGGTATGGTTGTCACTGTGTATCATAGCAGTTTCCTAGTAAGAGATAATAATCTCTATACTTATGCTTTTAAGCTAGGATAACAATATCCTATACGCTTAATCTGCATAAAATCAACACTACTACAAAGTGGGTACCTACTGCCACATAAGTAACAACTAAAATAATCAGCAATTGTAAACAAACCATCCATTGTGCTTAGTATAGTTTCCACATGAAAGAAAGTTTTGCACACATATAAGTAATAAATGCAGCAGCAAGGCTTAACACAAAAGTAATTACTGTTAAAGCTGCATATTTGCAGATTTAGGAAGAGTTCTACAATGTCATAAATTGAGTGCATTATCTACAGAGTCAATGCAAGGTGTAAAGATCATCCTTGTATCATTTCTTGCTTTCACATTTTAATGGTTAGTATACATTTTCTAGCCAAGCAACCCAGTTTTGTTAATGTAGATATGCAAACAATGTTAAAGAGCAAAAACTCTTAACTAGCTGAGATGTATTGCTATTGTGCAGCCTATTAAGAAAGTGATATAGGATAAAACAAGTGCTAGGTCTGAATATATTATTTAAAAAATAAAATCTTCACTTGAAATATTTAATGATCAGATTTAATGGCACGTATAAGTGGTTTGAAAGACCAACATGTGATTCAAGAAAAGTAGCTGAGAAACTGAATAATTATCAAAAATCTTCCAAGGCATCTTTGTTTTGAAATCCCAGCAGTCTGCATAATGGTTGTAACTAGGATATAAATGGTGTTGGTGTCATTTTTTGTGGCAGTGTATTGCTTACATCACATATGTTGTCTATCAAACTAGTGAGATTATTTGCACTCTAAAAACAGCCAAATGCTGATACTGTTCTCTTTCCGGAAGCCAGCTTTAGTTATTTAGGATATCTAAAACCTAACAGTAGCAGTGACAATCAATAGCTTACTCCTCAGCCAGTTCTGGGATATGGGTAATGTTTCTATCCCAAGATTTTAAGACTGAGGAAGCTCTCTAGCATAAGTTCATATGCTTAGCTGGTTTAAAGGGTATGTATATGGAGAAAGAATGGTAAGCATTTTGAGTACTTTTGTGCAAACGTTAATCTGACAGTACGTGCTGCTGAAGTGTCATACAAGCTGCAAAACAAAAGCATTTCACCAGTGATAAAGTTTACTTTTAACTCATTAGAATGGTTGATGAATACAAATGCCAGACAAGGTTAATTTGGTAATCTGACTATGTAACAAATGCAGGCATTTATGTAAACATGTAACTTTGTTATGGCAGACCACATAATATGTAACTTTACAGCTGGGCCCATGCATGAAGTTGTATCTTTTGCTTCACTGTTGTCACTGTCTGTAGATCAGCTTTCTGATGCATTGCAGTTAAGTAACGAACCTAATCAGGTACTTGCAGAAGCAGTCAGCACTATGTAGGTCTTAATCAGGAGTTACTTTAAAGACATCAAGGGTCTCATTTAGGAAATGGCAGTAAATGGTAGACTTTGCAGTTTTGACAATGGACTTGGATGGCTGCTTCGTGGAGACCGATTTCCAAACTGAACTCTTTCTAGGTCAGAAAAAGGTTCTCAGGCTCCAGACTTAATGATGAAGAAAATCAGTCCAACTTCAACAACATAAGAATTCATAAACTTTCTGAGGATCAGGAGGAAGATAATTTGGTTAACCCTTTGATTGCATTGCTTATACATAGGTTTTCAAAAACATGTTCTCAAACACTTGCAGAATGAGAGGGCACACAAAGGTCTGCAACTTAAGTTCAAAGTCCAAATAAATTAGCTTAGACTGTAATTACCCTATATTTGTGATATTAAGACAGGACAAAGAGAGAAAACAAAGGCAAACATGGGCACATGCATGAATTAAATATAACAAGTTCATAATTTATTTTACTGTTGACTATTCAGCATAGCTCAAGAGTGGGAAACATGCATATCAGCACATGTAAAAGTACAAAAATATAAATACATGAATGCAGGAGCAGTGTAATGTGCCTATCATAAATGCAAAGAATGAAACTCTGAATTCCTTTACTGTGAAAAAGGGTCTCTGAACTGCTGCCCCTTTTGCCTGAGGTGCAGCCATCCTGGAAGTGGTATATTTAGGAGTAGGAGGTATGGGAGTGAAGCTCAGTAGGGAATGTAGTGCCCCCCTCAACAAATTGCTTAAAAACATTCTCAGATGTGGAGATTTACAATGTCAATCTTCATATTTTTGATAGGATGTCTTAGTATATCTTGCAAAACTTCTAATGTGGGCTGAATCTATCGCATGCATATTTGTTCAACAAACTGTATGAAGAAGTTACATTCTCGGTACCAATGAAGCTTATTGCTACATCAAAGGCAGCATATATTCTAAAGTGCCAGAGAAAAGGGCCTCTGCATGTTCACACAAGAGTGGGCCTCCAGCAATGGGAAGGTGACAAGGGCACAGAAGTAGCTGTTTGCAACCAGTGTGACCAGAAGCAGACATGGTCAAGTAACTGTAGAATAATGGTCAGTTAGATGAAGATGGACTGAGTGAAGCTTGGCAAGATGACTAACAGCTTTTGAGGATCCTTCTACCCTTTTAATCTACAGGGAGTCCTTCAACTATTTATACTGTAGTACAGACCTTGGTTAGCAAGCTCTCAGTCGCACTAGTAGGGTTACACATCCATTTAATTCTATATCAATCAATCTTTCTATAATTCTCTCTCTCTCCTCTCTCTCTCTCTCTCTCTCTCGCTCTCTCTCTCTCTCTCTGTATGTATGTCCATCTATTTGTTTGTGTGTTTGTTTACTTGCTTGTTAACAGGTTAGGCTAACTTGAAAGCCAAAAAAACACAAAACTGAAGGACCAGACTGCACAAAATTAAGCATACAAAACTTTAATAACTCTGCTTTTAGTCAATGCAAACTTCGTCAGAATTACAATACCAACCTTCTCCATAGTATTTAAATACAAAACTTCCAATCACAATACGCTCTCAATTATTCAATTAAATAAAGCAATTATTTTTTTTATTAATTTAATCAATTTTTATTAATTAAATTAATAAAGGAATACAGATTCTTAAAGGACCATAGAAAATACACATATAAGAAACACATAAGAAGACATTTAAGAATTTACAACATATTTAATTCATAACATTCAGCCTCCTATCTTTTAAAAAGCACTTTATATTTATTGTTTCATTTAAACCAGGATATTCATCAGCTATTAACATTATTTGCCATATAGTTTCTTTTTTTACCCATAGCCGGTCTTAGGCATAGGCCAACTAGGTGGCTGCCTAGGGCGTTGCTCTAGCAGGGGTGCTTTTCCAGTATTTATTTGCTGTAAGTAGACCAGGATGGGGCCACCGAGTGGTGTGGTGGGGGGTGCTGTGAAACCCTTTTGCCTAGGGCACCAGCTGACCTAAGGCCACTGCTGTTTTTGCCAATATGTTTTTTAAAGTCACCACCCCTTAAGTCTTCATGAACCTGTTCCAACATGAAAACAAGATTTTTTTATAATTTTCACATAACGTACTATGCTTGTACAGTGCATTATTATTATTGTTTTGACTTTTAATAGAATAATGGTGTTCTTTGATTCTTTTAATTAATGTTGTGGAGGTCTTTCTAACATAGAATGCACAACATCCTAAACAAACACTAATATAAGTGACCCCCTTAGAATTACATGTAAATCTTCCTGCAACAGTTATTGATTTTTCAGTATGAGGTAAAATAATAAAAGTACATTGAAAAAACATATCTACAGGTATTGCACATGCCACACTTATAAATTCCATTTTCTTTCATGGCATAAACATCTAACTAAAGTATTATCATTTTGTGACAAAGTTTTAAATTGTTATCTTGCTTGTAAACAAACAATGGATTATCCCCCTACAACTTTATAAATATCATTATTAACTTTTAAAGTTCATCAGTTGTCACAGATAATTTTGCAAATACTAACATTATCAACAATCATATCAAGACTACACATTGGGGTGTTTTTACTATAAATCTTGTCATACCCTACATTTTCCAGAGGCTTAAATAAAATGGGAGCAAAATGTGTGTGACTTTTTAAAAATACTTCATTGGTACTAACCAATAACTGCTCTTTCTTAAAACCTCTCTTTAAAAAGAGAGAAGTAATAACATCAACCTCCTTCTCAAAATCCAGCTCTGTCGTAATTAACTTTGAAGTCCTAATATACTGACCCCTGGGTATATTCTTTTTAATAAACCCAGGACGGTTACTTTTGAAATGCAAGTAACAATTTGAAAATGTTTTCTTAAGAAAAATACCACTATGGAAGGTTCTTCTATTAACATCCCATTCTAGAGTAATGTCTAAAAAATGCACTGTTACCCCATATTAGCTACAGTAAATTTATAAAAATCAGAACTTCTATTTAACTCTTCCAAAAACTGTTCACATTCACTTTTATTATCTCTCATAATCTGGTCATTACCCAATAAACACCCCAGACATTTCATACATAACTCCTAACCTTGAATATGTGACATTGTAATATATCAATACCTTAACAAACAAGAATATCTTCCCTCAACGCTGATCATTTTTCAAATAATTTATCAAACACAAATGCTATCATGCTGTACATGGACTTATATTAACTTTATTCCTCATGATTACAGGTAACCTTACCACTTACCATTTCCAACTAGACGATCAGTATATAAAGCAATCAACATTTAATAACCCTACCTTAACAACACCTGATAGCTTTTATGTGTCGCCATCATTGTTTATAACCACACTCACAGACCTAAAACAACACCAGCTACTCTTTACAAATGAAAGCCTCTATAATATTCCCTTTAAAACTCGCAAAAGACTATTCAAGCTTTTTCAGTTTCTTAATCACATAGCAGCCAAACTTATGCTTAATGGTGTTAACCACCCAAACCCAGGCCCGGAACGCATGATTTCATTAAACTTCCCAATGCAAATCAAACTACCTACTCCACATAAAAGTTCTGAAATACTACTACTAAAACTAATTCTTAGACGTATGCTGAATAAAATACATGAACTCCATGTGACTCTCCCCCTTTATAACCCAGAGTTTACCATCCTTACTGAAACCTGGTTGAAAAAACATATGTCAGACATAGAAATAACCCCACCTGGTTACAATATTCTATGAGATGATAGAATAGAAAAAAAGGGAGGTGGTGTAGTAATTCTCTTTAAGAACACACTCAGCTTACAACCAGTAAACATAAGTATTACTAACATTAATAATGCAGAGCTACTTCTACATCCCTCCAGGAAACAATTCCAGTACAGTTGAAATCATTCTCCAAAATGTCAGAAAAGCCATATCACAGGAAACCATTATTGCAGGAGCTCTTAATACAGACTGGATGACATGTAACTCTGACAATCCTCGTAACTACCTAAACCTCCATGGTTTCAATCAGATGATCTCTCACCCAGCTAGAATTGACAAGAAAACAGATAAACAATCTGTTTTGGACTGCTTTTTAACTAATAAACCCCGGTATTACCAAATAGCAGGGTGTCTCCCAGATCACTTAAGTGACCACTTTGAAACCTACTTACTGAGAAATCACAGTAACCCTACTAAACTAATCAACTTCTGCCAAATTTGTGATAAGAAAAATCTTAACTTACAGCTTCTACTTAATATTCTTGAAAAATAGACTGACTCCTCAAGTAACTGCCCTCAGATGCTGCTGTGCAGCACTTCAATGACACCTTCCTTACTATTCCAAACAGGCTGGATTCCTCTGAAGTAACTGCCCTTAGATGCTGCTGTGCAGCACTTCAATGACACCTTCCTTACTATTCCAAACAGACTGGATTCTTCTTAAGTAACTGCCCTTAGATGCTGCTGTGTAGCACTTCAATGACACCTTCCTTACTATTCCAAACAGACTGGATTCCTCTTAAGTAACTGCCCTTAGATGCTGCTGTGCAGCACTTCAATGACACCTTCCTTACTATTCCAAACAGACTGGATTCTTCTTAAGTAACTGCCCTTAGAGGCTGCTGTGCAGCACTTCAATGACACCTTCCTTACTATTCCAAACAGACTGGATTCTTCTTAAGTAACTGCCCTTAGAGGCTGCTGTGCAGCACTTCAATGACACCTTCCTTACTATTCTAAACAGACTGCACCACCAAGAATAGTTCAAGTCAAAGCCAACTACACACGATGGTTAACCAATGAGACTCGTTCCCTCCTAAAACAAAGGGACAAAGCATGGCAAACTTGGGCTAAAAATAAATCCCTCCAAAATTGTTTACTTTACTAGCAACTCAGAAACAGTACCAAACATCAAATTATACTAGACAAACAACACTACTATTCTAATTTTCAATGGAAATAAAGAATGAATCCACAACAATTCTGGAACACAATCAATAACATACTTCATCCTGGCCAAACCACAGCCCCCACCCCCAACTTACCTGATAACACAAACAATATTGCTGAACAATTTAACATGTTCTTCACTTAAAGTGTTTTAGGACTGACTAAGAATAGCAAGACCCCACAATGCCAGCACCCAACAATCCAAGCAATTTTATAGATACATTCTCATTTCAGACAGTCCCAAAACAACCTATTGCAAAACTATTAAAGAAGTTGAAACTCACTTCACTGGCAGCAGATAACTTGCCAGCAGAATATCTAAAATTAACAGCAGATGCAATTGCCTTCCCTGTGTCAATACTTATAAACCACTCTATAACAGAACAGTGTATCCCAGCAATTTGGAAAATTGTATATATTAACACCATTACACAAAGGAGGAAATTCAACAGAACTAACAAACTACTGGCCCATTGCTATACTTTCACCACTTTCTAAAATTCTGGAAAGATGTATCCACTTTCAACTTCTTAAACACCTTCTAAACAATAATCTCCTCTCATCATCACAACATGGATTCTGACCATATCATAGCACTACTACAGATCTTACTATAAATAAATTCAGAGATGATTGCAAAATAGTGTATTCAGTCTTTTTGGACATGTCTAAAGCATTCGATACAGTTTCCCATCCTAAGTTACTGTCCACTCTGAATAATCTTAATATCAACCCTGATGCTGTTAACTGGTTTCAAAGTTATCTATCTAGCCACCAGCAAGCTGTGAAATGGAAGCAAGATCTATCCCCACTCCTTCCTGTTACACTTGGAGTCCTTCAGGGTTCAATCCTAGGGTCCCTCCTCTTCAGTATATTCATAAATGATCTTAATACTGCCTCCTGTCAAGCATCTATCATACAATATGCAGATGATTCAAGTCTCATGTGCATCATCCACAATAACTCAACTTCTTACAGTCACACAAAAAGCCTTCTCTGATATTGAAACATGGCTAGCAAACTCACAACTCATTCTCAACCCTAATAAAACTAAACTTATAATCTTTCATCCATCTAAACCTACTAACCTCCCAGCTAACTTTTATATCACCGCCAGTAATAATACTAGGATTTTCCCAGATTCCCAAACAAAACTATTAGACATCATAATCGACAACAGACTAAAATCTGACATACACATTTCTAACACAATCAAAATGGTTCACAAGAAAATGAGAACAACTAACAGACGTAAGAATAGCCATAGCTAGAACCCACCTTCTCTCCTCACTCTTATATGCACTCTCAGTTACTCAATTAAATAAAGCAACTAATAAAAGAACACAGATTCTTAAAGGACTATAAAAAATACACATTTAAGAAACACATCAGAAAACACTTAAGAACTTAGAACATATTTCATTCATAACCTTCAGCCTCCTGACTTTTAAAAAGCATTTTATATTTATTGTTTCATTTAAAACAGGATATTCATCAGCTATTAACATTACTTGCCATATAGTTTCTTTTTTTACCAGTATGGCTTTTAATGTCACCACTCCTTAAGTCTTCATGAACTTGTTCCAACATGAAAACAAGATTCTTTTATAATTTTCATATAATGTACTGTGCTTGTTCAATGCATTATTATTATCTTTACTTTTAACAGAATAAAGGTGCTTGAATCTTTTTTAGCCACGAACTGTGCACAATGGCAACTACAAAATAACAGAACAATTCAAAGTATTATAAAGCAATGCAGCCATTACAGAATATGGCATATAGCATATATTGTGAGACTTTTTTTGAGGTTGGAGATTGTGATAATGGTTAAGTCCCTTCCATTGCGCGTGCATGCACGAGTACTCACACACACACACACACACACACACACACACACACACACACACACACACACACACACACACACACACACACACAGAGAGAGACACAGACACACACAAACACACACACAAAATACAGGGTTTGATTCTCACCTTTGGGAAGAATGACTAACCTTACAAAGCCCCCCTGTGGTCATTAGCCTAGAAATCACATATGAACCTATAAGAAACTATTAACATACAGCTGAAACATGGCACATACACCCAAGCACACTTAAAATATAACAAGTTCAGTAACACTACTTGTGGGAAATAAAGAAAAAAATGAAATACACTACATATACACAAATCTGGTTATCAACAAATGACTGTTATGGATTACATTAGTAGTGTGCTCTTTATGTTTATTGGAGTAATATATGGACTGATAGCTTTATGCTCAAGGGCATATTTTGTCCATGAAACATGGGCAACAATAAGTCATGGCCATTTTTCAGTATATAATAAGCTTTTGTCGTAATCCTTTAGGGAGATGTCCCTTGCACTGCAGCTTGACCAGCATCTGTCAGGCACCCTTCTAGTATCTTCTAGCTCTTTACTCCTGATACTAACCACTGTGTGCGGCTGCACTGGCAGGATAGGAAATGGAAGAGGAAGTGGGTCTCACAGCCACTGGAGCTGGAAAGGAGTAATTTACCTGCAGCATCACATATACTACCAGTGCCAAGACGTTTCTGTTTAAGCCCCTCCACTGAAGTCCTAGGCATGTAATAAAGCTGCACAGGACCTCTCCCAACCTATGCTGCCTGCCCTGTGTCTACATGGCTTCAGTATCACCACTGGCTCTTGTGCCTCAGTTTGTATCACTAGCCCACCTCCACGCCCTCACCTCAAAGAGAGAAATACAGTCTGATCCTTGCCATTTCTCTCCTTAGAGTCATACAGTAGGCAACTGGAGGCTAATGAAATGAAACCATGGGCTACAAGAAGCAGCTTGTTAGCACTTCATAACATTTATTATGTGCACTAAATTTTCCAGTGCCTCTTACAGTCTTACTCAAAATCATAGCTCATCAATGCTTCTCCAAAGTTAGACTTTAAAGTCAGTAAGGACAAGACAAAGGTCCCAGGCTTACCCAAAATCATAACTCATCAATGCTTCTCAGACCCAAAATCATAGCTCATCAATGCTTCTCCGACCCAAAATCATAACTCATCAATGCTTCTCAGACCCAAAAACATAACTCATCAATGCTTCTCAGACCCAAAATCATAGCTCATCAATGCTTCTCTGACTCAAAATCATAGCTCATCAATGCTTCTCAAATCCAAAATCATAGCTCATCAATGCTTCTCAGACCCAAAATCAAAGCTCATCAATGCTTCTCAGACCCAAAATCATAGCTCATCAATGCTTCTCAGTTCCAAAATCATAGCTCATCAATGCTTCTCAGATCCAAAATCAAAGCTGATCAATGCTTCTCAGACCCAAAATCAAAGCTCATCAATGCTTCTCAGACCCAAAATCATAGCTCATAAATGCTTCTCTGACCCAAAATCATAGCTCATCAATGCTTCTCAGACCCAAAATCATAGCTCATAAATGCTTCTCTGACCCAAAATCATAGCTCATCAATGCTTCTCAGACCCAAAATCATAGCTCATCAATGCTTCTCAGATCCAAAATCATAGCTCATCAATGCTTCTCAGACCCAAAATCATAGCTCATCAATGCTTCTCTGACCCAAAATCATAGCTCATCAATGCTTCTCAGATCCAAAATTATAGCTCATCAATGCTTCTCAGACCCAAAATCAAAGCTCATCAATGCTTCTCAGACCCAAAATCATAGCTCATCAATGCTTCTCAGATCCAAAATCATAGCTCATCAATGCTTCTCAGATCCAAAATAAAGCTGATCAATGCTTCTCGGACCCAAAGTCATAGCTCATCAATGCTTCTCTGACCCAAAATCATAGCTCATCAATGCTTCTCAGATCCAAAATCATAGCTCATCAATGCTTCTCAGACCCAAAATCAAAGCTCATCAATGCTTCTCAGACCCAAAACCATAGCTCATCAATGCTTCTCAGATCCAAAATCATAGCTCATCAATGCTTCTCAGATCCAAAATCAAAGCTGATCAATGCTTCTCGGACCCAAAGTCATAGCTCATAAATGCTTCTCAGACCCAAAATCATAGCTCATCAATGCTTCTCAGAGCCAAAATCAAAGCTCACCAATGCTTCTCAGACCCAAAATCATAGCTCATCAATGCTTCTCTGACCCAAAATCATAGCTCATCAATGCTTCTCAGACCCAAAATCATAGCTCATAAATGCTTCTCTGACCCAGAATCATAGCTCATCAATGCTTCTCAGACCCAAAATCATAGCTCATAAATGCTTCTCTGACCCAAAATCATAGCTCATCAATGCTTCTCAGACCCAAAATCATAGCTCATCAATGCGTCTCAGACCCAAAGTAATAGCTCATAAATGCTTCTCTGACCCAAAATCATAGCTCATCAATGCTTCTCAGACCAAAAATCATAGCTCATTAATGCTTCTCAGAGCCAAAATCAAAGCTCACCAATGCTTCTCAGAGCCAAAATCAAAGCTCACCAATGCTTCTCAGAGCCAAAATCATAGCTCATAAATGCTTCTCTGACCCAAAATCACAGCTCATCAATGCTTCTCAGACCCAAAATCATAGCTCATAAATGCTTCTCTGACCCAAAATCATAGCTCATCAATGCTTCTCAGACTCAAAATCATAGCTCATCAGCGCTTCTCAGATCCAAAATCATAGCTCATCAATGCTTCTCAGACCCAAAATCATAGCTCATAAATGCTTCTCAGACCAAAAATCATAGCTCATCAATGCTTCTCTGACCCAAAATCATAGCTCATCAATGCTTCTCAGATCCAAAATCATAGCTCATCAATGCTTCTCAGACCCAAAATCAAAGCTCATCAATGCTTCTCAGACCCAAAATCATAGCTCATCAATGCTTCTCAGATCCAAACTCATAGCTCATCAATGCTTCTCAGATCCAAAAGCAAAGCTGATCAATGCTTCTCAGACCCAAAATCAAAGCTCATCAATGCTTCTCAGACCCACAATCATAGCTCATAAATGCTTCTCTGACCCAAAATCATAGCTCATCAATGCTTCTCAGACCCAAAATCATAGCTCATAAATGCTTCTCTGACCCAAAAACATAGCTCATCAATGCTTCTCAGACCCAAAATCATAGCTCATCAATGCTTCTCAGATCCAAAATCATAGCTCATCAATGCTTCTCAGACCCAAAATCAAAGCTCATCAATGCTTCTCAGACCCAAAACCATAGCTCATCAATGCTTCTCAGATCCAAAATCATAGCTCATCAATGCTTCTCAGATCCAAAATCAAAGCTGATCAATGCTTCTCGGACCCAAAGTCATAGCTCATAAATGCTTCTCAGACCCAAAATCATAGCTCATCAATGCTTCTCAGAGCCAAAATCAAAGCTCACCAATGCTTCTCAGACCCAAAATCATAGCTCATCAATGCTTCTCTGACCCAAAATCATAGCTCATCAATGCTTCTCAGACCCAAAATCATAGCTCATAAATGCTTCTCTGACCCAGAATCATAGCTCATCAATGCTTCTCAGACCCAAAATCATAGCTCATAAATGCTTCTCTGACCCAAAATCATAGCTCATCAATGCTTCTCAGACCCAAAATCATAGCTCATCAATGCGTCTCAGACCCAAAGTAATAGCTCATAAATGCTTCTCTGACCCAAAATCATAGCTCATCAATGCTTCTCAGACCAAAAATCATAGCTCATTAATGCTTCTCAGAGCCAAAATCAAAGCTCACCAATGCTTCTCAGAGCCAAAATCAAAGCTCACCAATGCTTCTCAGAGCCAAAATCATAGCTCATAAATGCTTCTCTGACCCAAAATCACAGCTCATCAATGCTTCTCAGACCCAAAATCATAGCTCATAAATGCTTCTCTGACCCAAAATCATAGCTCATCAATGCTTCTCAGACTCAAAATCATAGCTCATCAGTGCTTCACAGATCCAAAATCATAGCTCATCAATGCTTCTCAGACCCAAAATCATAGCTCATAAATGCTTCTCAGACCAAAAATCATAGCTCATCAATGCTTCTCTGACCCAAAATCATAGCTCATCAATGCTTCTCAGATCCAAAATCATAGCTCATCAATGCTTCTCAGACCCAAAATCAAAGCTCATCAATGCTTCTCAGACCCAAAATCATAGCTCATCAATGCTTCTCAGATCCAAACTCATAGCTCATCAATGCTTCTCAGATCCAAAAGCAAAGCTGATCAATGCTTCTCAGACCCAAAATCAAAGCTCATCAATGCTTCTCAGACCCACAATCATAGCTCATAAATGCTTCTCTGACCCAAAATCATAGCTCATCAATGCTTCTCAGACCCAAAATCATAGCTCATAAATGCTTCTCTGACCCAAAAACATAGCTCATCAATGCTTCTCAGACCCAAAATCATAGCTCATCAATGCTGCTCAGACCCAAAGTCATAGCTCATAAATGCTTCTCTGACCCAAAATCATAGCTCATCAATGCTTCTCAGACCCAAAATCATAGCTCATCAATGCTTCTCGGAGCCAAAATCAAAGCTCACCAATGCTTCTCAGACCCAAAATCATAGCTCATAAATGCTTCTCAGAGCCAAAATCAAAGCTCACCAATGCTTCTCAGAGCCAAAATCAAAGCTCACCAATGCTTCTCAGACCCAAAATCATAGCTCATAAATGCTTCTCTGGCCCAAAATCATAGCTCATCAATGCTTCTCAGACCCAAAATAATATCTCATCAATGCTTCTCAGACCCAAAATCATAGCTCATAAATGCTTCTCTGACCCAAAATCATAGCTCATCAATGCTTCTCAGACCCAAAATCAAAGCTCATCAATGCTTCTCAGACCCAAAATCATAGCTCATAAATGCTTCTCTGACCCAAAATCATAGCTCATCAATGCTTCTCTGACCCAAAATCATAGCTCATCAATGCTTCTCAGACCCAAAATCAAAGCTCATCAATGCTTCTCAGACCAAAAATCATAGCTCATCAATGCTTCTCAGACTCAAAATCATAGCTCATCGGTGCTTCTCAGATCCAAAATCATAGCTCATCAATGCTTCTCAGACCCAAAATCATAGCTCATCAATGCTTCTCAGACCCAAAATCATAGCTCATCAATGCTTCTCAGACCAAAAATCATAGCTCATTAATGCTTCTCAGAGCCAAAATCAAAGCTCACCAATGCTTCTCACAGCCAAAATCAAAGCTCACCAATGCTTCTCAGAGCCAAAATCATAGCTCATAAATGCTTCTCTGACCCAAAATCACAGCTCATCAATGCTTCTCAGACCCAAAATCATAGCTCATAAATGCTTCTCTGACCCAAAATCATAGCTCATCAATGCTTCTCAGACTCAAAATCATAGCTCATCAGTGCTTCTCAGATCCAAAATCATAGCTCATCAATGCTTCTCAGACCCAAAATCATAGCTCATAAATGCTTCTCAGACCAAAAATCATAGCTCATCAATGCTTCTCTGACCCAAAATCATAGCTCATCAATGCTTATCAGATCCAAAATCATAGCTCATCAATGCTTCTCAGACCCAAAATCAAAGCTCATCAATGCTTCTCAGACCCAAAATCATAGCTCATCAATGCTTCTCAGATCCAAACTCATAGCTCATCAATGCTTCTCAGATCCAAAATCAAAGCTGATCAATGCTTCTCAGACCCAAAATCAAAGCTCATCAATGCTTCTCAGACCCAAAATCATAGCTCATAAATGCTTCTCTGACCCAAAATCATAGCTCATCAATGCTTCTCAGACCCAAAATCATAGCTCATAAATGCTTCTCTGACCCAAAAACATAGCTCATCAATGCTTCTCAGACCCAAAATCATAGCTCATCAATGCTTCTCAGACCCAAAGTCATAGCTCATAAATGCTTCTCTGACCCAAAATCATAGCTCATCAATGCTTCTCAGACCCAAAATCATAGCTCATCAATGCTTCTCGGAGCCAAAATCAAAGCTCACCAATGCTTCTCAGACCCAAAATCATAGCTCATAAATGCTTCTCAGAGCCAAAATCAAAGCTCACCAATGCTTCTCAGAGCCAAAATCAAAGCTCACCAATGCTTCTCAGACCCAAAATCATAGCTCATAAATGCTTCTCTGGCCCAAAATCATAGCTCATCAATGCTTCTCAGACCCAAAATAATATCTCATCAATGCTTCTCAGACCCAAAATCATAGCTCATAAATGCTTCTCTGACCCAAAATCATAGCTCATCAATGCTTCTCAGACCCAAAATCAAAGCTCATCAATGCTTTTCAGACCCAAAATCATAGCTCATAAATGCTTCTCTGACCCAAAATCATAGCTCATCAATGCTTCTCTGACCCAAAATCATAGCTCATCAATGCTTCTCAGACCCAAAATCAAAGCTCATCAATGCTTCTCAGACCCAAAATCAAAGCTCATCAGTGCTTCTCTAAAGTCATACCTTAAAGTCAGTAACAAAACAAATGTCCAGGGCTCAATTTTGAACATTCATCTGACAAGTAGTTATAGATCCTATTTAAGTTGAGCGCAGTGACTTTAAAATACTTTTGCTAGAGATCTCTGCAAGGCAAGAAGGGATAAATCAGATGCAATGTAATGAGGCCATAGTGTCTGCAGTCAGAGCTGTTGCAATGAAGCCATGGAGCTTCTGCACTTCCCCACCATGCAATGCTCTTATTTTTTTTATTTCCCACATGAGTAAAAACTTGAAAGTTTTAATTTTTTTTCTAATGTCAATATGTTCATATCACTTTATCTCTACAGTAGCTCACCTCTGTTTAAAGTTAGTGAAGCACTGACAAAAAAGAGGTTAAAATGTGTATGGTTTCTTCTGCTCCCTTGGGAGACATTTAAAAGAATGACCAAAGATAAATTGAATGTTAGCATAAATTTCCCAGACCCCTCTTCTGTTTACCAACTTCTCATATAACCATATTCTCCTTATATTAAATGCTCATGAATTCAAAAAAGCTCTAAAAGCTTACTAGCTGAACAAGTGGACATGTCCGTGTAAATACAGTACTTACCTTAATACTCTCTTTTTTTCTCTCTTTCCCTTATTCGCATGGGTCTCTTTAACTACTTCTTTTTACTACTTCACTTGCTTGTATCCCTTCTCTTATTTCTACATCACAGAGATTGTGTCCGTTCTCCTATTTATTTATATATCCCTTAGCTTGTTTTTACCTTTTCTTAGATCTACTTCATTTTTAAGTCTTTTTTTATGTTCCCTTTGTACCCATCTTCTTCTCTGATTGCATATTCAGCCTTAATATGCAGATTTACTGAACTGTACAGTTACTTTGCATTTTATACCTATCTATGTTAGATAGAGTATTCATTGTTTAATGCCTGTTTAGCCTCAACAAGTATAATTATTTGTATCTTTTAATGTGCTCTGTATTGGAGCTTTTCTCCCTGGGCCTCTGCTGAAAAAGGGCTTATGCTTAGTCAGACATTCTGGTCAACATATGTCAAATGAATAAATAAATATTATCCCTGTGGCTGAAAGTGAATATGATGCCATAATGGAAAGTTTGACAAAAGTAAACAGCATCATGGTTAAGGCTACTCTCATAATTCTTAGATGTTTTGCATCGAGCTATATCTACACATATATGTATCGGTGTAGTGGCAATCCTCTATTCGGTGAAACAACATAGCTAACATCGACAAACTAGCATCAATATGCTCCTGCAAGTGCTCTGAAGTTATTCCTCAGACCACACAAGTTTTAAAATAGTGTTTTGGTGGGGGGGGCACCCCCACACACTTGCTAGTTATTTATTCTAACTCTGAGATTGCACAATTCCTGGGGATAGGCAAATTATCCAAACCAGAGAAATGTGCTATCTCACACAGCCATCCACAATCTGTTTTGGCGACCAAAGTATGTTGACAAAAAATATGTCGATTTAATCTTGTCAACTACCTGCTCATAGCATACATAATATGTATATATATATATATATATATATATATATATATATATATATATATATATATATATATATATATATATATATATATATATATATATATATATATATATATATATATATATATATATCTATGTCTGTGTATGTGTCTGTGTGTGGGGGGGGGGTGTCTGTGTAATAAGGCTTGTATATGTAAGATGAAAAGAAAATATTAAAAAAGGAAGCATTTAAATAACTTAAGAACAAGAGTTGCAAAAACACAATAGATGAATGTGTTAAAAAGCACATAATGGTACTTAAAATGTGCTTATACTATGTTTTAGAACATGTATAAATTGAGGAAGAGAGGTTGAATCTATCGATAGTACATTATTAAAAACAGAAGCAGAATTAATGCTGAAATTTCATGCACTGTGTCCATATGGGTTAAATAAAGATTTTAGTTAGAAATTACTTATTGGCTTGAATTTACATATATAATAAATTGTTTAAATGTTTTGTCTGATTGTATTAATTGCTTTTGAATGAAAGATTATTCATAATTCTATAATATATATATATATATATATATATATATATATATATATATATATATGTATATATATATATATATAAATATATGTATATATATATATATATCTATGGGTCTACTTCAGTTTGACAAAATCCCATATTATCGAATCTCACTGTCAACACTCAAAATATTGAACTCCCACTTCATCGAAGCAGTGGAATAATGAAGATCTTCCCAGGGTAAGTAACCTATTGTGTGAGAAGGTGAACTTTGCCCTTTTCCCAACTGTAGTGCGATCTCGGATATTTAGTTGGGGGGTGAGAGTGGATTAGGGATGGTGCGGTTTGTGTTTTGTTTCTTTTGGGGTAAGTAGTTACTTACCCTGGGAAGCTCTTTGTTGTTTTGCTGCTTCAATGAAGTGGGAGTTCAATATTTTGAGTGTTGAAAAAGTGAGATTCAATAATATGGGATTTTGATGAGTTGAGATAAAACCATATCCCCGGGATTCATGAAGCTCGGCGCAAGGCCGGTGTAAGGCTTGCGCTGGCAGTGCAGTGAATAATCGGCGTAGCAGCGCCATATGCATAGTAATGAGTGCGCGCCGCAACCACAGACACGTGCGGAGGGCACGTGAGCGAGCCCAAGTAGGATGTGTCCGGAGGCGTGGCCAAGCCGGCAGGCGATGAGCAACCTAAAGTGATGACTTCCACAGGCCGCCTGCAATAGTAACCGCACCAGCCAGTGCCCATGGATAATGAAACGTACGCAGACTATGCAACATAGTACCCGTTCACACAAAACGGAGAACCAAACATTAACCCACGAAGTCCAAAGTGTACCCGTCCAAGGAACAAAGGATACGCGTAATACCGTGTCAGTCCCGCAATGCACTGTCAGTGGACATACCCAGTGAAGGTGTACCGCAGCATGTCAGCGCGCCGCACCGACATAGAAGTAGCGACATGGGCATGGTCAGCAGCAGTAGTGAGAGTACACAGCCGGGTAGCCGTGTCGATATAACAACAAGAAGGAAACAAGATACCCTAAACACAGGCAAACATGTGCATAGCAACATGTACTACACCCAGCAACGTGCTCGTCGCATACACATAGGACGGCGTATGCCTAAGCGTAATATCCAGAAGTGGAACTCATGCATGCAAATGTAATACACAACAGCCCCGTCATAGCATGTAACCCGCACCCATGTACGACCGTGCACCCAACCCAGCTAGCAGCCTTGCGCAGCTACACACCTACACACAATGGGCATACCTGAAATGTAGTAAGAAGTATTGTCCTAGGCAGTGCCACGCGGGCAAATATGTACCCCACATGTTAACATCCCACCTCAGGTACAGATATCCAAATGGCTGCATGTGAATGTGTCGGCAGAATGTGTACATCCCACATGTGGTATGGACCTGTCGAAACCCCATAGGCGTGCACACACCACGGTGCCCATAACTGTACACATCTGGACAAGGCGGTATGTTCAGCCACCGTACCGATGATTAGCTATGCAGACATGTCAAACACAACACATATGGCGGAACATCTGCCCACCAAGCAGGACGCCCCAACAGGGTGCCACAGGCACAGAAGGGGAAGGTGGGACATCACACATTGAGAGTAGCGTTGCTGGACAGCCAAACACCCACGGCCAACGCAAAGAACGGAATAACATGTATATGCCTGGATGGATGGGTATGTCATAGCATGGGAATAGGCCAAGCTATCCACCATAATAGCCATGCGTACCAGATACAAACAGCCAATAACACGCAGTAGTAATGCAGGAAGGCATACACGACTGTAGGAATAGCACAGGACATATGGCACGTGCCAAGTGTAGATGCATGACACAAATGTCCAGGATGGGGCCCCCTGCAAAGAGGAACATGTGCCAACCCCACCTCCCACAGATGTACCGGCAGTGAAAACACATGCCAAACACACACCAACACTACCATCCATCCCACGACAGCAACGGAGGCTGGTCAAAGACCACCATGACGCGTGCACAAACAGGGACACGTGGAACCGTTGCCTTAACACCCCCCTCAGGCCAAAGAATAATAGAATGGACATATGCATGTAATGCTGTGAAGGATGTGTGGTAGTCCTCAGTATCACAGAGGTAGGTACACATATACACTGTAATCAACTGTGACGTATGTGTACTGTAGACAGCATACCTGCAGGTAATACATAGTTCAATCACGTGCCACAGAAATATACACATAAGAATGAGGATAGGGGATAGACAAGTGTGAATGGGACAAACTATAAAATAGGTTCATAGGTCCATAGGTACAGAGTAGGCTATCTACCCAAGGGCAGCCATAACCCTAGGCCACAGTTATGTTACCTTTGCCAACCCTCCAGTCTGGAGATAAAATGCCTATTATATTGCTGTACCTCTGTCAAGCAGTGACAATGATGTAATCCCTGGGGTATATCTGCAATCCCCCATGCAATGGACAAGATCCCCCTCGAACAAGGCTAGCAAGGTTCTCTGCCTCACATGTACTGTGATGTTGTTCCACAGCATAGTGAGTGTCTGGGTGATGTATGTGTCACTCCAACACATTCTATTAATGACCGTGTCAAGGTTCACGTCACCTGCCCTTGTGGTTCTGAGGGATGTAGATCCAGTAGGTGAAGCATAGTCATCAAATATGGGTCGACATGGCCTCGTATGTCAGGCACAGGTCACCACTGAACAAGTGGTATGTGACTGAATGGAGCAGGGGTCCTTACAGTGGGCAGCACAACACAAATCCCTGACACCCTGCATCTGTCTGACGATGAACCTATGGGGCCTTCCCAGCTGCTGTAGGTGTCGGGTCAGATACCTTCCGAACTGGGCAATGTACTCAATCATAGGTCTAATGAGTAATGAGTACAAGGAGACGATGACCTACCCTGATCTAGATGTGAATCCCTGCACGATCAGGTGGGCAATGTAGAAGTTCTACCGAACCACCATAGCAACGTGTGTCGAACGAATGGTGACTGACAACCTGGGTCCCCAGATCCCTGGTAATTCCCCCCATGATCAGTGGACTGCCACCCATATGGCGGACAGGGGTGACCTTGTTCTTCCCGATGGGTATGACTATGCATAACCCGGCATTTAGCTGTAGGCCATGTCCCTGACAGCAGATATCCATATCTGTGAGGCCCCTTTGAAGGATATCTGTGTCAGATGTCCGTCCCACTATGGCACCCGGTTCATCTACAAACAATGTCAGCCCTAACCCCCCTGTGTGTGCTTGTACTTTGGAAATGTAGATGTAGAAAAATAGTGGACCCAGGGCAGAGCCCCGTGGGACACCGCCTGTGACAGGCAGTAAGTCTGACATGCTGCCAGCAACTATGACCGCGTGGGTTGTGTCACCTAGCCAGTTTGCAACCCATCCTGCGATGTACGTGTTCACATCCAAGCCAATGAGTTTATCAATGATACCCGAGGGGGGTATTGTGTTGAAGGCCCTTGCCAGGTCGAGGTAGGCTGTATGGACTGCATGACCCTCATCAATGGCCTCGGTGACTGTCCCTAAAACGTCAACCAGGTTTTAAACGCATGATCTGCCCCTGACCAAGCCAAACTGGGTTGGATGCAAAGTATGCAGGTCCCCTATGTCGTCATCTATGGGCTGCAGTATGATCCTTCCCCATGTCTTTCCAGATAAGGCATCTCATGCTAATGGGACAGTAATAACCAGGGTCAGTGGAGGCACTGCCCCTGCGAAGTGGGACTACAGTCGCAGTGCGCCACAACTTGGGTACGTTACCCGAGGTGAGGCTAAGATCAAACAGCTGTCCTAACTGTGGGTCTAATTCCTCAATGAGATCACGGAGTACACAGTCGGGACACCAGCTGGTCCCATGGATGCTGTGTTCACTACCTTGGAGAGAGCATGTCCCACCTGTGCGTTACAGAACATTCGGGGGCCACAATCCGCTGGTACAGACATCTCTCCATGTGGGGGGAGAGGGTGGAGTTGTCTTCACCGAACTGTCAGCCAGTATGTTGGCAATGTGTGTATGTTCAGTACACTTCACATCATTGTGAACCCAGTCAGAGCATATCTGGGAGTTACCTCCCAGGTGTCCCAGCATAGCTAATGAAGGCCATATGATTGTCTGTCGAGTCCTTGGAGATATATCTGTGGAACCTGCCCCGGATTATGTCATGAGAGCTTGTTGCTCTTCACATATAATGAGCAAGGGTGTCATACCCCACAAGGAGTCTGCTCTGTCTTGTAGTAGCCACCTCCTCTTGTTGTACAGCTTGGGTATGGCTGGGGTACACCACACTGGATGCTTGGCATTGGTACAAAGAACCACAGTTGGGTAAAGGAATGCCTGATCCATGCAGTCCTGTAGGTGCCGGTAGAAGGCATATGTAAGTGATGCAGTGGCTTGAGTAATGTTGACCACTGGCTAAGGGTCCTTAAAGGAGACCACAGTAGTGTTTAGAATTGTGGATTCGGCCTGTGAGAAAGCCATGTGTATGGTAACCGGCACCACCCACAGCATCGTATGTCAATAGCAGAAGCTATTGTCCAAATAACATAAGATTAACTTTATTATTAAAATATGTATTATTATTCATTTAATGATATGTTTCTGCTAATTACATTTGCAAATGCCCGGTAAGATCGGGCCAAAGTGCTCGTGATCCACCTGTTATGGTGGTGACATTCTGACAAGAAAGTGGCGATGCTTCCCTACTGGGACCTCTGGGGATTATTTAAAGCAGTTGTTAACCTGCATCATTGGATGTACACCATTTGGTCTCGGTTTTGGAAAACCTGGTTTACGTAGCACTACACACTATGGGTAGTCAAGCAGACATCCGCGAATGGGGAACATACAGCAGCAGTCAAAACCACTGGCCACATGGACACAGTCCGACAAGTTCTACACTTTACATATGCACATTGGTGTCCATTGTAGGACCCAAAAATTGTCCCGTACGGAATACCATCCAGCCTTCATCATTCAACCAGGAGAAGCGACAGTCATGACCACGGCACAGCTAGACATATGCACCACCAGCGTATTTAATGTTGATGACAAGTGTCCATGAAATGCAGGACATATGAACAGAAAACCCCAGACTGTCGAGTCCATAGAAGTTCGTCCACATCCCAGTCCCACACACAAAAAGGATGTGTAATGGGTACTGTCGAGGGTTTCAGCCATGGGATCGTGGGTATGCAGAAATGGGGCTCGGTGTTGTTTGGCAGATAGTCCGTTGTCCCGCCCTGTGGGAGGGATGTGGGTGTAGCACATGCCTCACTCCCCATTAATAATGCAAAGCATCCACCGGATATTGCTAAATGCAGCTGTGAAATGTGTACAGCCCTATACCAGTGTCCAGTAGGCAATTCCCATGGATGGACAAGCGTACGAGCAAGATGGCACCCATAACTGCAAACCTGGTGGAATTACACAGCTGCAGTAAGGCATAACACAGGAAATACAGATAGGGACTACAGTAGACACTCCCCATACAAAGTCAGACCGCCGTGCGAATACCGGCGTACACAGCACTCAATCTGCCAGCAGGAGAATGGGGATCACTCGCTTCCATACTGCGGAACAAATGGGCGACCTGTGGAACACATATTAATGACACACCAACAACGTCAACTAGGAAGGTCATAGGATGGTTAAACAATGGCGTTCACACTGATAAAGAACATCTGTCAATGAATAAACAGGATGTACATGTTTTGCTGGTGTTATTATGACAATATAGTGGCGGATATTTCCTATTGGGCCTTCTGAGGTTTATTGAAAGCAGTCGCTAACCTGCATCCGTGGATGGACACCATTTGTATTCAGTTATGAAACACCTGGTTTTCGTAGCACTGCATAATATGGGTAGTCAAACAGACAACCTCGATTGGGGAACATACAGCTGCAGTCAAAACCACTGTCCAGATGGACACAGTACAACAAGTTCTACACTTTACATATGCACATTGGTGTCCATTGTAGGACCCCAAATATTGTTCCGTACGCTATATCATCCAGCTGCTGCCATTCCACTGAGAAGAAGCGACAGCCGTGACTACGGCACAGCTAGACATATGCATCACCAGCGTGTTTAAGGTTGATGACAAGTGTCCATGAAATGCAGGACATATGAACAGAAATCCACAGATTGTCGAGTCCATACACATGTGTCCACATCCCAGTCCCGCACACATGAAGGATGTGTAATGGGTACTGTCGAGTGTTGCAGCCATGGGATCCTGGGTATGCAGAAATGGGGCTCGGTGTTGTAGCAGCGCCATATGCATAGTAATGAGTGCGGCGCGCAACCACAGACTGCGGAGGGCACGTGGCGAGCCAAGTAGGATGTGTCGGGCGTGGCCAAGCCGGCAGGCGATGAGCAACCTAAAGTGATGACTTCCACAGGCCGCCTGCAATAGTAACCGCACCAGCCAGTGCCCATGGATAATGAAGCGTCGCAGACTATGCAACATAGTACCCGTTCACACAAAGCGGAGAACCAAACATTAACCCACGAAGTCCAAAGTGTACCCGTCCAAGGAACAAAGGATACGCGTAATACCGTGTCAGTCCGCAATGCACTGTCAGTGGACATACCCAGTGAAGGTGTACGCAGCATGTCAGCGCCGCACCGACATAGAAGTAGCGACATGGGCATGGTCAGCAGCAGTAGTGAGAGTACACAGCCGGGTAGCCGTGTCGATATAACAACAAGAAGGAAACAAGATACCCTAAACACAGGCAAACATGTGCATAGCAACATGTACTACACCCAACAACGTGCTCGTCGCATACACATAGGGGCGGCGTATGCCTAGCGTAATATCCAGAAGTGGAACTCATGCATGCAAATGTAATACACAACAGCCCGTCATAGCATGTAACCCGCACCCATATGCGACCGTGCACCCAACCCAGCTAGCAGCCTTAGCGCAGCTACACACCTACACACAATGGGCATACCTGAAATGTAGTAAGAAGTATTGTCCTAGGCAGTGCCAGCGGGCAAATATGTACCCACATGTTAACATCCCACCTCAGGTACAGATATCCAAATGGCTGCATGTGAATGTGTCGGCAGAATGTGTACATCCCACATGTGGTATGGACCTGTCGAAACCCATAGGCGTGCACACACACCACGGTGCCCATAACTGTACACATCTGGACAAGGCGGTATGTTCAGCCACCGTACCGATGATTAGCTATGCAGACATGTCAAACACAACACATATGGCGGAACATCTGCCCACCAAGCAGGGCGCCCAACAGGGTGCCACAGGCACAGAAGGGAAGGTGGGACATCACACATTGAGAGTAGCGTTGCTGGACAGCCAAACACCCACCAGCGCAAAGAGCGGAATAACATGTATATGCCTGGATGGATGGGTATGTCATAGCATGGGAATAGGCCAAGCTATCCACCATAATAGCCATGCGTACCAGATACAAACAGCCAATAACACGCAGTAGTAATGCAGGAAGGCATACACGACTGTAGGAATAGCACAGGACATATGGCGCGTGCCAAGTGTAGATGCATGACACAAATGTCCAGGATGGGGCCCCTGCAAAGAGGAACATGTGCCAACCCCACCTCCCACAGATGTACCGGCGGTGAAAACACATGCCAAACACACACCAACACTACCATCCATCCCACGACAGCAGCGGAGGCTGGTCAAAGACCACCATGGCGTGCACAAACAGGGACACGTGGAACCGTTGCCTTAACACCCCTCAGGCCAAAGAATAATAGAATGGACATATGCATGTAATGCTGTGAAGGATGTGTGGTAGTCCCCAGTATCACAGAGGTAGGTACACATATACACTGTAATCAACTGTGGCGTATGTGTACTGTAGACAACATACCTGCAGGTAATACATAGTTCAATCACGTGCCACAGAAATATACACATAAGAATGAGGATAGGGGATAGACAAGTGTGAATGGGACAAACTATAAAATAGGTTCATAGGTCCATAGGTACAGAGTAGGCTATCTACCCAAGGGCAGCCATAACCCTAGGCCACAGTTATGTTACCTTTGCCAACCCTCCAGTCTGGAGATAAAATGCCTATTATATTGCTGTACCTCTGTCAAGCAGTGACAATGATGTAATCCCTGGGGTATATCTGCAATCCCCATGCAATGGACAAGATCCCCCTCGAACAAGGCTAGCAAGGTTCTCTGCCTCACATGTACTGTGATGTTGTTCCACAGCATAGTGAGTGTCTGGGTGATGTATGTGTCACTCCAACACATTCTATTAATGACCGTGTCAAGGTTCACGTCACCTGCCCTTGTGGTTCTGAGGGATGTAGATCCAGTAGGTGAAGCATAGTCATCAAATATGGGTCGACATGGCCTCGTATGTCAGGCACAGGTCACCACTGAACAAGTGGTATGTGACTGAATGGAGCAGGAGTCCTTACAGTGGGGCAGCATAACACAAATCCCTGACACCCTGCATCTGTCTGACGATGAACCTATGGGGCCTTCCCAGCTGCTGTAGGTGTCGGGTCAGATACCTTCGAACTGGGCAATGTACTCAATCATAGGTCTAATGAGTAATGAGTACAAGGAGGCGATGACCTACCCTGATCTAGATGTGAATCCTGCACGATCAGGTGGGCAATGTAGAAGTTCTACGAACCACCATAGCAGCGTGTGTGTCGAGCGAATGGTGACTGACAACCTGGGTCCCCAGATCCCTGGTAATTCCCCCCATGATCAGTGGACTGCCACCCATATGGCGGACAGGGGTGACCTTGTTCTTCCCGATGGGTATGACTATGCATAACCCGGCATTTAGCTGTAGGCCATGTCCTGACAGCAGATATGCATATCTGTGAGGCCCCGTTGAAGGATATCAGTGTCAGATGTCCGTCCCACTATGGCACCCGGGTCATCTACAAACAATGCCAGCCCTAACCCCCTGTGTGTGCTTGTACTTTGGAAATGTAGATGTAGAAAATAGTGGACCCAGGGCAGAGCCCGTGGGACACCGCCTGTGACAGGCAGTAAGTCTGACATGCTGCCAGCAACTATGACCGCGTGGGTTGTGTCACCTAGCCAGTTTGCAACCCATCCTGCGATATGCGTGTTCACATCCAAGCCAATGAGTTTATCAATGATACCCGAGGGGTATTGTGTTGAAGGCCCTTGCCAGGTCGAGGTAGGCTGTATGGACTGCATGACCCTCATCAATGGCCTCGGTGACTGTCCTAAAAGCGTCAACCAGGTTTTAAGCATGATCTGCCCCTGACCAAGCCAAACTGGGTTGGATGTAAAGTATGCAGGTCCCCTATGTCGTCATCTATGGGCTGCAGTATGATCCTTCCCCATGTCTTTCCAGATAAGGCATCTCATGCTAATGGGACAGTAATAACCAGGGTCAGTGGAGGCACTGCCCTGCAGTGGGACTACAGTGCAGTGCGCCACAACTTGGGTGCGTTACCGAGGTGAGGCTAAGATCAAACAGCTGTCCTAACTGTGGGTCTAATTCCTCAATGAGATCACGGAGTACACAGTCGGGACACCAGCTGGTCCCATGGATGCTGTGTTCACTACCTTGGAAGGCATGTCCCACCTGTGCGTTACAGAACATTCGGGGCCACAATCCGCTGGTACAGACATCTCTCCATGTGGGGGAGGGTGGAGTTGTCTTCACCGAACTGTCAGCCAGTATGTTGGCAATGTGTGTATGTTCAGTACACTTCACATCATTGTGAACCCAGTCAGAGCATATCTGGGAGTTACCTCCCAGGTGTCCCAACATAGCTAATGAAGGCCATATGATTGTCTGTCGAGTCCTTGGAGATATATCTGTGGAACCTGCCCCGGATTATGTCATGAGAGCTTGTTGCTCTTCACATATAATGAGCAAGGGTGTCATACCCCACAAGGAGTCTGCTCTGTCTTGTAGTAGCCACCTCCTCTTGTTGTACAGCTTGGGTATGGCTGGGGTACACCACACTGGATGCTTGGCATTGGTACAAAGAACCACAGTTGGGTAAAGGAATGCCTGATCCATGCAGTCCTGTAGGTGCAGTAGAAGGCATATGTAAGTGATGCAGTGGCTTGAGTAATGTTGACCACTGGCTAAGGGTCCTTAAAGGAGACCACAGTAGTGTTTAGAATTGTGGATTCGGCCTGTGAGAAAGCCATGTGTATGGTAACGGCACCACCCACAGCATCGTATGTCAATAGCAGAAGCTATTGTCCAAATAACATAAGATTAACTTTATTATTAAAATATGTATTATTATTCATTTAATGATATGTTTCTGCTAATTACATTTGCAAATGCCGGTAGATCGGGCCAAAGTGCTCGTGATCCACCTGTTATGGTGGTGACATTCTGACAAGAAAGTGGCGATGCTTCCCTACTGGGACCTCTGGGGATTATTTAAAGCAGTTGTTAACCTGCATCATTGGATGTACACCATTTGGTCTCGGTTTTGGAAAACCTGGTTTCGTAGCACTACACACTATGGGTAGTCAAGCAGACATCAGCGAATGGGAACATACAGCAGCAGTCAAAACCACTGGCCACATGGACACAGTCCGACAAGTTCTACACTTTACATATGCACATTGGTGTCCATTGTAGGACCCAAAAATTGTCCCGTCGGAATACCATCCAGCCTTCATCATTCAACCAGGAAGCGACAGTCGTGACCACGGCACAGCTAGACATATGCACCACCAGCGTGTTTAATGTTGATGACAAGTGTCCATGAAATGCAGGACATATGAACAGAAAACCCCAGACTGTCGAGTCCATAGAAGTTCGTCCACATCCCAGTCCCGCACACAAAGGATGTGTAATGGGTACTGTCGAGGGTTTCAGCCATGGGATCGTGGGTATGCAGAAATGGGGCTCGGTGTTGTTTGGCAGATAGTCCGTTGTCCTGCCCTGTGGGAGGGATGTGGGTGTAACACATGCCTCACTCCCCACTAATAATGCAAAGCATCCACCGGATATTGCTAAATGCAGCTGTGAAATGTGTACAGCCCTATACCAGTGTCCAGTAGGCAATTCCCATGGATGGACAAGCGTACGAGCAAGATGGCACCCATAACTGCAAACCTGGTGGAATTACACAGCTGCAGTAAGGCATAACACAGGAAATACAGATAGGGACTACAGTAGACACTCCCCATACAAAGTCAGACCGCCGTGCGAATACCGGCGTACACAGCACTCAATCTGCCAGCAGGAGAATGGGGATCACTCGCTTCCATACTGCGGAACAAATGGGCGACCTGTGGAACACATATTAATGACACACCAACAACGTCAACTAGGAAGGTCATAGGATGGTTAAACAATGGCGTTCACACTGATAAAGAACATCTGTCAATGAATAAACAGGATGTACATGTTTTGCTGGTGTTATTATGACAATATAGTGGCGGATATTTCCTATTGGGCCTTCTGAGGTTTATTGAAAGCAGTCGCTAACCTGCATCCGTGGATGGACACCATTTGTATTCAGTTATGAAACACCTGGTTTTCGTAGCACTGCATAATATGGGTAGTCAAACAGACAACCTCGATTGGGAACATACAGCTGCAGTCAAAACCACTGTCCAGATGGACACAGTACAACAAGTTCTACACTTTACATATGCACATTGGTGTCCATTGTAGGACCCCAAATATTGTTCCGTCGCTATATCATCCAGCTGCTGCCATTCCACTGAGAAGCGACAGCCGTGACTACGGCACAGCTAGACATATGCATCACCAGCGTGTTTAAGGTTGATGACAAGTGTCCATGAAATGCAGGACATATGAACAGAAATCCACAGATTGTCGAGTCCATACACATGTGTCCACATCCCAGTCCGCACACATGAAGGATGTGTAATGGGTACTGTCGAGTGTTGCAGCCATGGGATCCTGGGTATGCAGAAATGGGGCTCGGTGTTGTTTGGCAGATAAGCCATTGTCCGCCCGTGGGAGGGATGTGGGTATAGCACATGCCTTACCCCCACTAATAATGCAAAACATCCACCGGAGAATGCTAAATGCGGCTGTGAAATGTGTACAGCCCTATACCAGTGTCCAGTAGGCAATTCCCATGGACGGACAAACGTACGGCCAAGATGGCACCCATAACTGCAAACCCGGTGGAATTACACAGCTGCAGTAAGGCATAACACAGGAAATACAGTTGGGAACTACAGTGGACACTCCCCATACAAAGTCAGACCACCGTGCAAATACCGGCGTACGCAGCACTCAATCTGCCAGCACCAAAATGGGGATTACTCGCTGCCATGCTGCGGAACAAATGGGCGACCTGTGGAACACATACTAATGGCACACCAACAACGTCAACTAGGAAGTTCAGTAAAAACCACCTGCCAGATGGACACAGTCCAACAAGTTCTACACTTTACAATATGCACATTGGTGTCCATTGTAGGACCCAAAAATTGATACCTATGGAACATCATACAGCTGTTATCGTTCAACCAGAAGAAGCGACAGCCGTGACTACGGCACAGCTAGACACATGCACCACCAGCGTTATTAAGGTTGATGACAAGTGTCCATGAAATGCAGGACATATGGACAGAAATCCCCAGAGTTTCGAGTCCATAGAAGTGCGTCCACATCCCAGTCCCGCACACATGAAGGATGTGGAATGGGTACCGTCGAGTGTTGCAGCCATGGGATCCTGGGTATGCAGAAACAGGGCTCGGTGTTGTTTGGCAGATAATCCGTTGTCCCGCCCCGTGGGAGGGATGTGGGTGTAGCACCTGCCTTACTCCCCACTAATAATGCAAAGCATCCACCAGATAATGCTAAATGCAGGTGTGAAATGTGTACAGCCCTATACCAGTGTCCAGTAGGCAATTCTCATGGATGGACAAGCGTACGACCAAGATGGCACCCATAACTGCAAACCCGGTGGAATTACACAGCTGCAGTAAGGCATAACACAGGAAATACACATAGGGACTACAGTAGACATTCCCCATACAAAGTCAGACCGCCGTGCGAATACCAGCGTATGCAGCACTCAATCTGCCAGCAACAAAATGGGGATCACTCGCTGCCATACCGCGGAAGAAATGGGCGACCTGTGGAACACATACTAATGGCACACCAACAACGTCAACTAGGATATGTAAACTATGGCGTTCCCACTTATAAAGAAAACATGCTTCAATGAATACATAGGGGATCTACATGTTCTGGTGGTGTTATGTTGACAATACAGTGACGGATATTTCCTACTGGGACGTCTGAGGTTTATTTAAAGCAGTTGCTAGCCTGCATCTTTGGATGTACACCATTTGTTCTCAGTTCTAAAAAACCTGGTTTACGTAGCACCACATAATATGGGTAGTCAAACAGACATCCGCGATTGGGGAACATACAGCAGCAGTCAAAACCACTGGCCAGTTGGACACAGTCCAGCAACATCTAACTTTACATATGCACATTGGTGTCCATTGTAGGACCCAAAAATTTATCTTAACAGAATTCCATCCAGCCGTTACCGTCCACCAGATGACGTGACAGCCGTGAGTATGGCACAGCGAGACATATGCACCACCAGCGTGTTTAAGGTTGATGACAAGAGTCCATGAAATGCAGGACATATGAACAGAAATCCCCAGATCGACGTGTCCATAGATGTGCGTCCACATCCCAGTCCCGCACACATGAAGGATGTGTAATGGGTACTGTCGAGGGTTGCAGCCATGGGAACCTGGGTATGCAGAAATGGGGCTCGGTGTTGTTTGGCAGATAATCCGTTGTCCGCCCGTGGGAGGGATGTGGGTGTAGCACATGACCTACTCCCCACTAATAATGCAAAGCATCCACCGGATAATGCTAAATGCAGGTGTGAAATGTGTACAGCCCATACCAGTGTCCAGTAGGCAATTTGCATGGATGGACAAGCCTACGACCAAGATGGCACCCATACCTGCAAGCCCAGTGGAATTACACAGCTGCAGTAAGGCATAACACAGGAAATACAGGTGGGAACTACAGTAGCCACTCCCCATAGAAATCCAGAGCACTGTGCGAATCCCGGCGTACACAGCAACCAATCTGCTAGCAAGAATATGGGGATGACTCGCTTCCATACCGCGGAACATATGGGCGACCTGTGGAACACATATTAATGGCACACCAACAACGTCAACTAGGAAGGTCATAGGATGGTTAAACTATGGCGTTCCCACTTATAAAGAACATCCTTCAATGAATTAGTAGGGTCTACATGTTTTGGTGGTGTTAATTTTGACAATACAGTGGCGGATATCTCACATTGGGACTTCTGAGGTTCATTTAAACCAGTTGCTAACCTGCATCATCGGATTTACACCATTTGGGTTCAGTTCAGAATAAACTGGTTGTCGTAGCACTACATAATATGTGTAGTCAAACAGTCATCAGCGATTGGGTAACATACAGCAGCAGTTAAACCCACTGGCCAGATGGACACAGTCCAACAAGTTCTACACTTTACATATGCACATCAGTGTCCATTGTAGGACCCCAAAATTGATCCGTCGCCACATCTACCAGCTGCGATCGAGAGACCTAAAAGGAGTGAATAGCCGTGACTACGGCACAGCTAGACATATGCACCACCAGCGTGTTTAAGGTTGATGACAAGTGTCCATGAAATGCAGGACATATGAACAGACATTCCCAGATTGTCGAGACCATAGAAGTGCGTCCACATCTCACTCTCGCACACATGAAGGATGTGTAATGGGTACCGTCGAGGGTTGCAGCCATGGGATCCTGGGTATGCAGAAATGGGGCTCGGTATTGTTTGGCAGATAAGCCGTTGTCCGCCCGTGGGAGGGATGTGGGTATAGCACATGCCTTACCCCCACCACTAATGCAAATCATCCACTGGAGAATGCTAAATGCAGCTGTGAAATGTGTACAGCCCTACACCGGTGTCCAGTAGGCAATTCCCATGGACGGACAAACGTACGACCAAGATGGCACCCATAACTGCAAACCCGGTGGAATTACACAGCTGCAGTAAGGCATAACACAGGAAATACAGATGGGAACGACAGTAGACACTCCCCATACAAAGTCGGACCGCCGTGCGAATACCGGCATACACAGCACTGAATCTGCCAGCAACAACATGGGGATTACTCGCTGCCATACTGCAGAACAAATGGGAGACCTGTGGAACACATACTAATGGCACACCAACAACGTCAACTAGGAAGGTCATAGGATGTTTAAACTATGGCGTTCCCACTTATAAAGAACATCCTTCAATGAATTAATAGGTTCTACATGTTCCGGCTGTGTTATATTGACAATACAGTGGTGGATATTTCATAATGGGACTTCTGAAGATTAGTTAAAGCAGTTGCTAACCTGCAGCATTAGATTAACACCATTTGGGTTAATTGTAGAAAGACATGGGTTTCGTAGCACTACATAATATGGGTAGTCAAACAGACATCCGCGATTGGGGAACATACAGCAGCAGTCAAAACCACTGGCCAGATGGACACAGTCCAACATGTTCTACACTTTACATATGCACATCGTTGTCCATTGTAGGACCCCAAAAATTTATCCCTACGCAATGTCAACCAGCTGCGATCGAGAGACCCAGAAGAGGTGACAGCCGTGACTATGGCACAGCTAGATATATGCACCACCAGCGTGTTCAAGGTTGATGACAAGTGTCCATGAAATACAGGCCATATGAACAGAAATCCCCAGATGGTCGAGTCCATAGAAGTGCATCCACATCCCATTCCCGCACACATGAAGGATGTGCAATGGGTACCATCGAGGGTTGCAGCCATGGGATCGTGGGTATGCATAAATGGGGCTCGGTGTTGATTGGCAGATGATCCGTTGTCCGCCCGTGGGAGGGATGTGGGTATAGCACATGCGTTACTCCGCACTAATAATGCAAATCATCCACCGGAGAATGCTAAATGCAGCTGTGAAATGTGTACAGCCCTATACCAGTGTCCAGTAGGCAATTCCCATGGATGGACAAACGTACGACCAAGATGGCACCCAGAACTGCAAACCCGGTGGAATTACACAGCTGCAGAAAGGCATAACACAGGGAATACAGATAGGGACTACAGTAGAGACTCCACATACAAGGTCAGGCGCCGATGCGAATACCGGCGTACACAGCACTCAATCTGCCAGCAGGAAAATGGGGATCACTCGCTTCCATACCGCGGAACAAATGGCCGACCTGCGGAACACATACTAATGGCACACCAACAACGTCCACTGGGAAGGTCATAGGATGTTTAAACTATGGCGTTCCCACTTATGAAGAACAACCTTCAATGAATTAATAGGATCTACATGTTTTGGTTGTGTTATTTTGACAATACAGAGGCGGGAATGTCCTAATGGGACATCTGCGGATTAGTTAAAGCAATTCTTAGCCTGCATCATTGGATTCACACCAGTTGGGTTCAGTGTAGAAAATCCCCGGTTTACGTAGCACTACATAATATGGGTAGTCAAACAGACATCCGTGATTCGGGAACATACAGCAGCAGTCAAACCCACTGGCCAGATGGACACAGTCCAACAAGCTCTACACTTTACATATGCACATTGGTGTCCATTGTAAGACCCCAAAAATGATCCGTACGCAATGTCAACCGGCTGCGATCGAAAGACCAAGAAGAACTGACAGCCATGACTACGGCACAGCTAGATATATGCACCACCAGCGTGTTCAAGGTTGATGACAAGTGTCCATGAAATGCAGGACATATGAATAGAAATCCCCAGATTGCGAGTCCATAGGCGTCGTCCACATCCCATTCCCGCACACATGAAGGATGTGCAATGGGTACCGTCGAGGGTTGCAGCCATGGGATGGTGGGTATGCAGAAATGGGGCTCGGTGTTGATTGGCAGATAATCCATTGTCCGCCCGTGGGAGGGATGTGGGTATAACACATCGTTACTCCCCACTAATAATGCAAATCATCCACGGAGAATGCTAAATGCAGCTGTGAAATGTGTACAGCCCTATACCAGTGTCCAGTAGGCAATTCCCATGGACGGACAAGCGTCACGACCAAGATGGCACCCATAACTGCAAACCGGTGTAATTCCACAGCTGCAGTAAGGCATAACACAGGAAATACAGATAGGGACCACAGTACACCCCATACAAAGTCAGACCGGTGCGAATACCCGTACACAGCACTCAATCTGCCAGCAAGAAAATGGGGATCACTCGCTTCCATACTGCGGAACAAATGGGCGACCTGCGAACACATACTAATGGCACACCAACAACGTCAACTAGGAAGGTTATAGGATGGTTAAGCTATGGCGTACCCACATATAAAGAACATCCTTCAATGAATTAATAGGATCTACATGTTATGGTGGTGTTATTCTGACAATACAGTGGCGGATATTTCCTACTGTGACTTCTGAGGATTATGTAAAGCAGTTGCTAACCTGCATCCTTGGATGTACACCATTTGGTTTCAGGTTTGAAAAACCTGGATGTCATAGCACTACATAATATGTGTAGTCAAACAGACATCAGCGATCGGGGAACATACAGCAGCAGTCAAACCCACTGGCCAGATGGACACAGTCCAACAGGTTCTACACTTTAGATATGCACATCGGTGTCCATTGTAGGACCCAAAAATTTAACCCTATGCAATAAAAACGTGATGGAGGGCGGCTGAAGGCATAACAGCCGTGACTACGGCACAGTTAGACATATGCACCACCAGCATGTTTAAGGTTGATGACAGGTGTCCATGAAATGCAGGACATATGAGCAGAAATACCCATATGGCCAAGTCCATAGAAGTGCGTCCACATCCCAGTCCCGCACACATGAATAGTGTGTAATGGGTACCGTCGAGGGCTGCAGCCATGGGATCGTGGGTATGCAGAAATGGGGCTCGGTGTTGTTTGGCAGATAATCCGTTGTCCCGCCCGAAGGATGTGGGTATAGCACATGCCTTACCCCCACCAATAATGCAAATCATCCACCGGAGAATGATAAATGCAGCTGTGAAATGGGTACAGCCGTATACCAGTGTCCAGTAGGCAATTCCCATGGATGGATAAACATACGACCAAGATGGCACCCATAACTGCAAACCTGGTGGAATTACACAGCTGCAGTAAGGCATAACACAGGAAATGCAGATAGGGACTACAGTACACACTCCCCATACAAAGTCAGACCGTGCGTATGCGGCGTACACAGCACTCAATCTGCTAGCAAGAAAATGGGGATCACTCGCTACCATACTGCGGAACAAATGTGACCTGCGGAACACATACCTATGGCACACCAGCAGCGGCAACTAGGAAGGTCATAGGATCTCTGAACTATGGCGTTCACGCTTATAAAGAACATCCTTCAATGAATTAATAGGATCTACATGTTTTGGTTGTGTTATTTTGACAATACAGTGGCGGAAATTCCCTAATGGGACATCTGAGGATTAGTTAAAGCATTTCCTAGCCTGCATCATTGGATTTACACCATCTGGGTTCAGTTTGGAATAACCTGGTTAACGTAGCACTACATAATATGGGTAGCAAGCAGACATCCGTGATTGGGGAACATACAGCAGCAATCAAACCCACTGGCCAGATGGACACAGTCCAACAAGTTCTACACTTTACATATGCACATTGGTGTTCATAGTAGGACCCCAAAGATTCATCCGTTACGCAATGTCAACCAGCTGTGATCGAGAGACCCAGAAGAACTGACAGCCATGACTACGGTACAGCCAGACATATGCACCTCCAGCGTGTTCAAGGTTGATGACAACTGTCCATGAAATGCAGGACATATGAACAGAAATTCCCAGATTGTAGAGTCCATAGAGGTGTGTCCACATCCCATTCCCGCACACATGACGGATGTGTAATGGGTACCATCGAGGGTTGCAGCCATGGGATCCTGGGTATGCAGAAACTGGGCTCGGTGTTGTTTGGCAGATAATACATTGTCCCGCACCGTGGGAGGGATGTGGGAGTAGCACATGCCTTACTCCCCACTAATTGTGCAAAGCATCCACCGGATAATGCTAAATACAGGTGTGAAATGTGTACTGCTCTATACCAGTGTCCAGTAGGCAATCGGCATGGATGGACAAGCGTAGGACCAAGATGTCACCCATAACTGCAAACCTGGTGGAATCACACAGCTGCAGTGAGGCATAATACAGGAAATACAGATAGGGACTACAGTAGACACTCCCCATACAAAGCCAGACCACCGTGCGAATACCGGCGTACACAGCACTCAATCTGCCAGCACCATAATGGGGATCACTCGCTTCCATACCGCGGAAGAAATGGGCGACCTGTGGAACACATACCAATGGCACAAAAACAATGTCAGCTAGGAAGGTCATAGGATGGTCAAACTATGGTGTTCCCACTTATGGAGAACATCCTTCAGTGAATTAATAGGATTAATGTCAATTGACCATGGAATACACCTAATCAACATCAAAGAACCGCTGGCACCTTATGGCACACAATCCAAAACACACATAGGTAGATGAAACAGTCAACGTAGACATTGTCCACGACAGGTCACAAATGGTATACAAAGGTTACTTCATGGACATGTAAGCGCTTTCACCCGTAGGCTCCATCAGACTTACACATGACATAGAAGCATCCAGGCTTTAAATATCCCCCTTTACACTTTCATTGGTTAATTTCTCAGCAAACAATGAACATGTAACCACAGCATAGAAAGCACAGACGCAATGTTAACTACACACATATATTAACATCTCAGAAAACATCCTAGTAACACATGTATTATATGATATTGTACTATGCCTAATACTTATCAATCAAAGATCTAACAATAGATATAGAAGATATGCATATCATATCAATGTAATACAGTGGTACACAACTGAAAGAGTGGACTAATGTGTGTTAACTGTATATCTGTACCTAAACTACATTCCTGTCATGGGGGTTTAAGCCACCTACTTCTCAAAAGAGGCTTCATCAGTGTTTCACCAGTCAGCCCTGGTGTGTGGTCAACCCTCCACCTAATAATCCATCTAAATCCGCATTCTAAAGCATAGTTGATGAGGTCCCCCCTCTGGTATTATAACCTAGCTGTCGTAAAACACCGAATGTAGACGTATGCCTTGTGATGTTCTCATAGCCGGCCGTAGGCATACGCCAATCCTGCAGCTGCCCAGGGCGCCGCACTAGTAGGGCCACCTGTCTAGTAGGTGTGTCATGTAGGTATACCAGGATGGGGGCACCATGTGTTGTGGTGGTGTGCGCCATGGAGCCCTACAGCCTAGGGCAGCAGTCGATCTAAGGCCGCTGCTGTAGGAGGGGTAGTACGGTCTGCAGGTATGTGCAGAAGTGCACATGAAACAGTGGTCCACAAGGATTACCCATAGTGGCGACACCTGCACAGATGGCTATAGCGGGACACACACACGACCATGCATACAGAACAGTTAGACATACACACACCATAAATAGTCAATTACACACAAGGTTTATGGCGTGTACGGGTACAGTGTCAGTACAGCAAGGATAGCTGTCTGCCACGATATCCAGCAGATGTCTCTAGGGTGTTCTGGAATACGGACGGTGCATGGACAATGAGTGGATATGCATCGTACCACAGTTCTATGTGTCAGCCGTGCAAATATGCGATACATGGGATAGACAGCTGTCCATGCAAGAGCAGCACTACGGGCACAACATAGGTACGTAGATATACAATGACAGAGATACAAACGGACACATGTGGCAAGCCCGTGCGTGTAACGTACAGCACCACCCCACCACACCATAGCAGGGTGCACGTGGAGAACACGCTATGGAGGTCGCCAAACACAACAGGCACACAAGCAGTCCACGAGCTGCGTCTCACCGTCCACAAACACAGGGATGGCGGCAGGATATGAGTGTTCTGCGGAAACCTCAAAGCCATACCCTATGAACCCATGCAGCTGGGAGCATGGACACACACACACATGTGGCAGGCATGGTGACTGACCACACACCCACATACCCAACCGCACAACAGTATGACACAGGTATGGAGCAGCTACGTGGACCACCGAACACACCACCGTCAGAGGCACATGTACAGGTGGGTGACAACATCCGTAAAGGAATGGCCGCCGATAGCCAAGGTATGTGTTGCCAAGCGTATAAAATAACTTCACTCTACTAGGGAAGCTGTGAACACACACATGGGGAAGGGGCGGGAGTCGAACCTACGCCTACCTACATGACCTCACTACAGCATGAAGCATTTACAGAACGCGCTACCGAGATTACTGAGCACAGCGCTGTCAGAGGCATACTTCTATGCGGGTGACATCACCCGTAAGGGAATTGCTGGCAATTGCCAAGGTATGTGTTGCGAAGCGTCTAAAAGCATGTTCATCTGCAGAGGCAGCTGGAAACACACACACACACACACACACACACACACACACACACACACGGAAGGGCCGAGAGTTGAACTTACACCTACCTACATGACCTCACTACAGCATGAAGCATTTACAGAACGCGCTACCGAGATTACTGAGCACAGCTCTGTCAGAGGCATGCTTCTAGGCGGGTGACATCACCCGTAAGGGAATAGCTGGCAATAGCCAAGGTATGTGTTGCCAAGCGTATAAAATAACTTCACTCTACTAGGGAAGCTGTGAACACACACACGGGGAAGGGGCGGGAGTCGAACCTACGCCTACCTACATGACCTCACTACAGCATGAAGCATTTACAGAACGCGCTACCGAGATTACTGAGCACAGCGCTGTCAGAGGCATACTTCTATGCGGGTGACATCACCCGTAAGGGAATTGCTGGCAATTGCCAAGGTATGTGTTGCGAAGCGTCTAAAAGCATGTTCATCTGCAGAGGCAGCTGGAAACACACACACACACACACGGAAGGGCCGAGAGTTGAACTTACACCTACCTACATGACCTCACTACAGCATGAAGCATTTACAGAACGCGCTACCGAGATTACTGAGCACAGCGCTGTCAGAGGCATACTTCTAGGCGGGTGACATCACCCGTACGGGAATAGCTGGCAATAGCCAAGGTATGTGTTGCGAAGCATCTAAAAGCATGTTCATCTGCAGAGGCAGCTGGAAACACACACACACACACACACACACACACACACACACAAGGGCCGAGAGTCGAACCTACGCCTACCTACATGAACTCACTACAGCATGAAGCATTTACAGAATGCATTACTGAGATTACTGAGCACAGCACTGTCAGAGGCATACTTCTAGGCGGGTGACATCACCCGTGGGGAATAGCTGGCAATAGCCAAGGTATGTGTTGCAAAGCGTCTAAAAGCATGTTTATCTGCAGAGGCAGCTGGAAACACACACACACACACACACACAGGGAAGGGCCGAGTCGAGACCTACACCTACCTACATGAACTCACTACAGCATGAAGCATTTACAGAATGCGCTACCGAGATTACTGAGCACAGCGCTGTCAGAGGCATACTTCTAGGTGGGTGACATCACCCGTAAGGGAATAGCTGGTAATAGCCAAGGAATGTGTTGCGAAGCGTCTAAAAGCATGTTCATCTGCAGAGGCAGCTGGGAACACACACACAGGGAAGGGCCGAGAGTCGAACCTATGCCTATCTACATGAACTCACTACAGCATGAAGCATTTACAGAGCAGCTACCGAGATTACTGAGCACAGCTGTCAGAGGCATACTTCTAGGCGGGTGACATCACCCATAAGGGAATAGCTGGCAATAGCCAAGGTATGTGTTGCGAAGCGTCTAAAAGCATGTTCATCTGCAGAGGCAGCTGGAAACACACACACACAGGGAAGGGCCAAGAGTCGAACCTATGCCTACCTACATGAACTCACTACAGCATGAAGCATTTACAGAATGCGCTACCGAGATTACTGAGCACAGCGCTGTCAGAGGCATACTTCTAGGTGGGTGACATCACCCGTAAGGGAATAGCTGGCAATTGCCAAGGTATGTGTTGCGAAGTGTCTAAAAGCATGTTTATCTGCAGAGGCAGCTGGAAACACACACACACACACACACACACACACACACAGGGAAGGGTCGAGAGTCGAACCTACGCCTACCTATATGAACTCACTACAGCATGAAGCATTTACAGAGCAGCTAGCTTGAGATTACTGAGCACAGCACTGTCAGGAGGCATACCCCTAGGTGGGTGGTATCATCTGCAGAGGCAATGCGGCCGATAGGGAATGAAGACAGAGTGCGCAGTCATACAGCCTGTTACCATCCCAAGGTGGCCGTACAGTAACACGGTAGTGCTGCGGTCGGGAATACCAACTAACTACAGAGCAGTACATCACGACATGAATACGGGATGCACCACATTACAGTATACCCTATGAGAGGGCATCCGGCGTGCAAGATGTAGGCAGCCAATGTGGCATGACAGCCACATATGAGTCACCTGGATGGTCACCATGGCTATGCAGGATGTCAATGGCCATGGCTACATGCCTAGTAGCAGACATCGGTGCCGACCGTCATGTGTACCTCCGACTGGTGTACTGGCCATGCCTCTCACACCTAGCGGTTGCGAAGGGGAGACAGACATGCTCACGGGGTATCAACGCAGTCGGCCGCGGTGTGCACTGTACTGTGTGTCCATCTACACAGCTGCTTACTGGGCATGCTCAGACACTTAGAATCGGCACAGTGCAGACAGGCATACACATGGGGCGATGGCATGGGAGGCAGAATGTGGACCATCGTGTGTGTCCAGCCACACAACAGCAACCCGGCCATGCCACAGACGTGGCAGTTGTGGAGGGGAAACAGGCATGCACCCGGGGTATCAATGCAGATGGGCGCGGTGTGCACTGTACTGTGTGTCCATCTACACAGCTGCTTACTGGGCATGCTCAGACACTTAGAATCCGCACAGTGCAGTCAGGCATACACATGGGGCGATGGCATGGGAGGCAGAATGTGGACCGTCGTGTGTGTCCAGCCACACAACAGCAACCCAGCCATGCCACAGACGTGGCAGTTGTGGAGGGGAATCAGGCATGCACCCGGGGTATCAATGCAGACGGGCGCGGTGTGCACTGTACTGTGTGTCCATCTACACAGCTGCTTACTGGGCATGCTCAGACACTTAGAATCGGCACAGTGCAGATAGGCATACACATGGGGGGTCGGCATGGAAGGCAGAATGTGGTCCGTTGTGTGGGTCCACCCACACAACAGCGACCGGCCATGCTCACACCGTAGTATGTGCTACTGGCGCCATCCGGCATGCAGGCGGAGTGCACACACCGCAAGTTACGGCCAGGTAAACCCGTACACATGCGCGGGGTGGACACACATGCAGTCCTGCGTACACACACAGATGACAGCACAGGCGTCACGGTGCAGGCTGAATATGTACACCGTAGTGTACACTGTAGCTGCTATGCCAGCACCATGTCATCGGTGCAGCAGTATGCCTCACGGTCCAGAAACTGCATGTGACATATGTCCAGAAGACTATGTGGCGGTGTACGTCCGTTGTGCAGAGTACACATGTACTATCAATGATCCCACAGGTGTGATGTAGTCCACCCGTACCGGTATACATGGACAGGCGTGCTCCACACATACCACGGGCCTGACACAGGTATGACACATGACTGCAGCTGTACCACAGTGAAACAATGTCGGATATGTGACATATGTGATTTCCTGGCTGTGTGCATGGACTGCCGCAGGACACATACGAAGCCTGTGATGTACCACATGCATGACACAGGCATACGCGGTAATACACACACGAAGGGAAGGCAGATACATGTCTGTGGTATGCACCCCTTACAGGGTGTAGCGGTGTTCACAGGGACACATACCCTTGTACAGTTTGCCTGTGACAGCTGTGATACCAAACCACAGTCCATGTTCCATGTATGTTGACACACATGTCACAATGTAGCAATGCATACACACATGGCAACAGGGGATACATGTGACAAGTGTACTGTGCACGGTGCAGCCATGCAGGGGTGGTGTCTGGTGTCTGTAACACAGTTGCAACCCCCTCCCACATGCATACCCATCATGGGGGCCGTCATATGGTGGCATAGTAACAGCACACATGGCAGTCTGTGTGTACACCATTTGTTTAAACACCTGTCCACATGCATGTGTGCAGGTGCTGGTCACACGTGTGTCACACACCATCCTACCCTGCCATGTGCATACAGTCTGCTATGTCACCTTTACATGACAGTGCTGCCATGATGCATACCCATCGGCCATGCGGGATCGACCATATGTCACATTGCCACTGTAACCCCTACCACCTCCCACGTGCAGATATTGGAACAGCTGCCAGATACAGTGGTAGTACGCAGGATGCACCACATACCGCTGCACGCCTGCACAAATCCCATGTAGCGGGTGTGGCATTCCTAGCACCAACATGTGTGCAGGAATGTGTGCCCATGTATGCCACAGATCGGTGGGACTATGTGCCACGTGCCACACATCACTGTACACCATGGTAGAGATCTGTACGTACCTCAGTGTGGGGTGCATTGATGTGGATGGTGTAGTACATGCAACACGTCATCCCTCCGTGCAGACATGTGTGGCCACCACCATGTCAGTGTGTCAACATGTGTGTATGTCTGCTGCCTGTTGAGAGGGTGTATGCAGATATCGTGTTGTGACTGGACACTGACCACACAGGGTGACCATCCCGTAGTGGTGCTGCATTGTACAACCCTATCATTGCCATACCTGTGAGCCTTACTGGCCACTTCTGCAAGACCACACCCTGTGACATGGCGCGTCGGTGCATTGTCTTGTGAGGGTGCCGACCACACAGACAGGTGTCCCCATCTGCACACAATGGTGTGTGTGCCATAGAGGTGTACACCCCGCGAATACGGGAATATTCCTGTACCGGTACAGCATCCGACTGTCGAACACTGTGCACCACAGCTGACAGGTGACACCTGCGGTCAGTAGCCAGCACACTGCATATGACACCTGCAGAATGTCACCATAGCTGTACTGTGTCATGCCATGTATGTGATGTCTCTGTCCACCGTAGCCTGTGGCACCGACCACAGGCGTCAGGTGCAGTATATGTGTGGACATGTGCGTCATGTACCGTGTAAGCAACGTTACAATGTATCCGGCTCCGTGCTCCGCAGGTTTATGTGTATGACCTCTCTTCTTGCAATCCCGACTGTCTGTTCTCTATATCACAAAAGCTCTGCACCTGCTCCCATAGTATTCCTACATAGATAAAGTACATGTATACTAAATGGAGTACTACACGGGCCTAGAGTCCCCTTGTGTGCCCACTTCCCTATAGGTGCCTTCTGAACCGGTTACACAGCAAATGCATTCACATTCTCTGGCATGTCGAAGGGTCAATTGCTAGCGACCTCTCCTGTTCAGATGGTGAATCTGGGCGTCCTGGCCACTGTTACAGGTGCCTCATGGAAACGGACAAGCCGCACCTCTCCCAATGAACATAATACATGTGACAGACGCAACTATATAGCCAGACAGGGGGCTGTGCTCTCTCAAACCATGACTGGCAAGACCAGCGGGAGGGAAGGACACCATGCACACCACATACCCAGTGTCACATGTGACTATCGCAAATGCTAATCAAACACATGAACACACTAAGACATACCTGGAGGCACTGTAAGACATGTCACGAACCTAACGAGCACTCTGAAGCAGACACACAAGCTACTGCCTCCACAAGACATAGGACATGCAACACATAGTTCTCAACGTCTGTGTGCTAAACTGTCGAACCCCAAAGGCGACACACACACTGCCAGACACACCTGTAATGGGTGATGCCACTGCCAGACACACCGACGTCCCACCCACCACACTGAACAAGGGAATGATCACAGTATGCTGCCTGCCGGGTGCTGGAATACGCCACATAACACACGCACTCAGGTCACTCCGCAGCATGTACAGGTATGACACGGTCATTGCCCATGCTGGTGTCAACTACTGGTGGCATACCACCCTGGGATACAGTACAGGAGACATAGAGGGCCACTCAGATTGTGTAGCCCAGGCCGGCATGTCCCTGACCCTGGGCAGTATCCCACCCTCATCAAGTATGATGCCACTATACTGGCTCAATGTGGTCACCCTTGATAATGTGTCTGGTTACCGGTGTCAGTCTGAGGGGATCCAGATTCCTCATACCTGGGATGACATGCTTGGCACGAAACGCCCCTTCACATGGTATGGCTGGCAGCTGTCGCCCCTGGTCTTCAAGGGTTTAGCGAAGGCACCTGCCACCCCCACAGTGCTCACTGCAGGCACGGCTGGAATGATAAACCTACCACCCTACACTACAAACCTGGAGAACACACAGGATAATACTGCTCACTGCCAGTGGTCTACGGCCAAGCTGCACACCCTCAAATGCCCTCCTCAGTATGGAAGACATCGATGTCAGTGCTATGACTGAAACATTGGTCAGGGCTGCTGAGAGCACCCCAGCACTATCGGGTCATACCCCATATCACGCGTTCAGGACCATAACCCGGACCTAACACAGAAGGAGGGGGAGGCTCCATTTCCATGAAGGATACACACACCTGCATGTTGGCAGAGATGCACGTAGCAGCGGGGAATATCCAGGTGCAATTACCCATGGTTAGGACTGCCCTACAGTTTGTTGCATGCTACAGACCACCCTCCCAAACCCAGGATACCTGCACAGCCTTCCTGAAGACACTGGTGAGTGTGAATGCTCTCACAACACCGTCATATTGGGTGACATCAACCACCCATACATAGACCGGGAACATTACCCAGGACACAACACCCTACGCCAAAGGTCCCAGGTGTTCATACACCTGACTGCTGTGGAACAACCATGCACCATACCCACAAGGGGGGGGACGTATACCAGTTCTGATCATCACACATGGGGACGATATGCTCCACACAGGATGTACATCCCTCGATGGTGATGTCAGACCGTATAGTGAATCCACTGGTGATCCGCATCCTGCACCCAACACCGGCATGGGAGACCACAGTGACAACCTCTCCACAGCAAACCACACATGTCATACGACCGGTGTGGTACCCTACAAGGCCTCCATGCCAGTGGTAAACACAGGCCACACTGCTGAAACCCTTACAAATGCCTTCTATGAGCAAACCCAGGGATGTCTGCACCAAGCGATCCTGATAACATCAGGACCTTGTCCACCGAAGGCAGGCACATGGTCTGGTGGACCCCAGCCATTGACAAACTGTACAACAAGGGTTGGAGCTAATACATGACAGAGCAATATCAGTACCAGGAAAGGCATCACTGATTAATACCGGCGTTAACATGCGATCACACATACAATCATCCAAGGCCGCTTGTGGGAGTGGTACTGCAGAAGACACATAAGACAACCATAGGGCCTTCCTTAGCTGTGGTAGGGACATGGGTGGGAGCACACAGTCATGCCGGAATTACTCCAGAATGGTACAATGATCACTGAACCCACAGACATTGTCAACAAACCAGCGGACATGTTCCATGCATACATCTACCCCCAAGAGGGCGTATCCATCCACCAGAGTCTAGCCTCCCAAACATCCCGTATGCCCAGGAGAGATTTGATATCTGTTAGCGGTGAACACAGCACCAATGGGACCAGATGGTGTCCCTGGCTGTGTGCTACACAACCTCATTGAGGCCCTCGCCCGCACATAAGGCGCTGTGTCATCTTAGGCTTACTACGGGCTGGGTCCCGCTGGATGGCATCACGGCAACTGTGGTCCCACTACACCAGGGTAGTGCTCTTATGGACTGTAGACATCCCTGCCCTATCAGCTTGACAAGCCTTGTCTGCAAGGCTGTGGGGAGGTCCATACTGGAGCCCATAAATACAGACAGTGGTGTACAACCAATGCGGAACATACCCACATCGACTTAGTCAAGGGCAGATCCGCCTCCCAAACCTGCTCGACCTGTCTGGAGGGTCACTAAGGCCATTGATGGAGTGCGTCGGTTTGCACTGACTACCATGACCTGGCGGGGGCGTTCAAACAACACTCCACGTGGGCAGCATGGTAAGGCTCACTTGCATACATGTGGAGACATATGTCACGATGGTTTGCCAACTGGATGGAGGTCACACCACACAGGGTTTGTGTTCCTGGTGCCATGTCAGACTCCAAGCTGGTCTCGACTGGTGGCCCACAGGGCTCAGTCCTGAGCCACCTACTGTTCAGCATTCAACCTTCCAATGTGCATGCAAACATAGGGGAATTGTGGCAGACAAGGTATGCAGATGACTGCACACCGGCCACCATACTCAACACCCCATCAGACACGGACATCCACCTGGGGTCTCATAGAAATGGATAACTGGTGCCAGAGCCATGGCCTGATGCTACATGCCAGGAAGGTGTAGACCTACCCAGTGGGAAAGACATGTTCACCCCGACTTACCATATAGGTGGTAAGCCATTAAACATGGTGGACGTGATCAGGGACATGGGTACCACACCTGTCGGTAACCTCTGTCGACACTCACATTGCCAATGTGGTTGGGAAGACATTCCACTGTGGCCACCTGGTCAGGAAGGGATTCACATCCACATCAGGGGAGTTCATTGTACCCCTGTACTCTTCACACATCAGACCAATGATTGCATACGCCACATCTGGGATGAACCTAACCTGACACCTGCAGCACTCGGAAGGACCACAAACGTTCCACAACACAGGGATAAAGGTGCTGAGACATGTGTCACATGCTGCCCGACCGGGGGGACTCCGGCTGTATATCTTCTCAGCCCGTCTGCTCTGAGGTGATCTGTGCCTGTCATACACGGCCATGTCCGACCTGGGTGACATGGACATGTTCCACCTCCTAGGCTCCAAGCAAACACGCGCACAGATGCAACTGACAGAAACCTCAACACGGACATAAATAGGATGTGCTGGGGGGACAGGGTCATCGCCCAGAGACCCCCTACAACATGGAAAGGATTCCCAGCCCATGTGAAGCAGAGCCACTGACTGACTTTGTCCAAGAGTAATCCTGACGTGTGGATGTGTGATCGTAGGTATGCGCCAGGCATCATCTCTGTGTCACTGCTGGACAGAGGGACAGTGAACCGATGGATGTAGTATCCTCATCCTAAGGGGTGGTGACAGCCACACACACTCTGGCTAGGCTTACACATGCCGTAGGGCACATAGACTGGTATGTACCTATGCGCCTATGTACCTATGTAGGAGTCCATGCAGGTTGCGGGCACCTGTGGTATGCTGATATTGCCAGATGTGCCTGTGGGTAAACCACAGCTACACATGGGGGACTGATAACAGTGCTCCCAGTAGGCACATGCAAGTACACCATATTTGGCATACAGGTTAACAGAACCAACATGGTGCTACACATGTAACCGCCACGCATACTGTGTACACAGATCAATGTATGCTGCACCTGCACTACATGGTATGTCTGCTGCATGATGTCGGTACACAACCCATGTCACATACGCACCTGTCACCTGTCATACACAACCACTGCAACATACACATCGCGCACTATGCGGACACAGGTATCACATACACTTCTCACTATCTTGTCCACCCTGTGCATCAGAATATGTTTGCATAACCGTGCACCGATGGTGTGGAAAATGGTGCTGCGGCAGAGGCTTCATCATATGCACAGGGTGATATGTGTGCCAGGGGCATAGGCTGTACCAATGGATGACATCATGTGTGTGTGTAAGGGCCGGTGCATATACTGGGCATGACTGTGCAGTATGCATGTGGATGTGGTGGAGCCCTACAGTTGTATCTGCTGTGTGTGGGTATGTGTGTACACAGTTCAGCCATCTGTGATGCCTACATGGGGTATACTTGGCAGCCCCAGACTGTACAGTGCAGGTTGTACGGCTCACTGTGTCCGCCTGCGGCCACGTGACCCGTGCCTGCCTGGGGTCGCACGGGCACTACCGGGTGGAGGTATGGAGTGGCCACTCTCCGATGACACATGTCCGCTGGAACCGTGTCCACGCTGGGACCGGCCAGGGCCACACCCACGTGGCCTGCTGTGTCCTGGTGTGGTTGGTGTAGCACCAGCTGCACTACTGCTGCTACCAGCACTGTGTGAGTGGGCATAAGAGGTGGCATGCACACGTCGACCTGCACTAGGTGGTGTTGCTGGCCTCTGACCCCCTGTCCTATGCCTCACCCCTACCAGGTGTTCCAGCACAGACAGCTCACGCTCACGGATTGACATGCCTCGGTCGAGGATTCCAACCATCTCACCTAATCTCCTATCCAGAACATCGGCAAGCTGCTGTTGAGCATTCACCAATGACTGGATGTTCTCATTTAAGGAACAGATTGCGGCCCTCTGCAGCCTCTGTCCTTCTTGGTTCTGCCATTCGGCACATGCCTGTGCCGCCATTACAGTCTGAAACATGCGTCTGGTGATACCAGCTGCTGCACCCTGTACGGCAGGTGCATGTCTACCAGAGCTCCTCCTACGAGCAGCACCAGCCACATGCCTGTGTGGCACATCACCAGTCATTACACTGGCAACATGGTGTGTACCCGCACCTTCTCTAGCCACCACACAGTCCTGCTCAGTACCAACAGACGATGACTGTCCTTCCTCTATGGGCAACAGTGATGTGGTATGTGTTGGCATCTGAACCATGTGCGGAGATGAAGGGGACATAGGTGGGATGTTAACCAATGGCGCAGCTTCTGCCCGTGATGACCCTGAATGTGCCTCATGCATATGGTCATCACCGCTAGTATCTGTGGGGACACTAGCATCAGATGGACCGCAGGAGGGGAACGCACCTACAGCACCTGTGGATACAAAGACATACTGTAAGATACATTACACACACGCAGACACACACGCAGACACACACCCACATGCAGACACACACACAGACACACACACACACACACACATGCGGAGACACACACATGCTGACACACACACGCAGACACACACACATGCAGACACATCATGCATGTGATATTGCAGGTGGCATGCAGCATTCCCACACCACAGCTCAGTGAATGCAGGCCAGACATTAATAGTGGTAGTATGCATACTGCCCTGGGGTGCACACTACATCAAGCAGGTGTCATTTCAGTAGGCTTGCAGTACACACATTCATGGTAGTTTGCATGCATCACCGTGATACACCGTGTGGCCACAGGCGGGTCAACACTACACATGACTGGCGTCACTTTGTCATGTACACCGCAATCATGTGCGATAACATCTGGACATATGACAATGGTGTCCCACCACATGCACCACATCAAACTGGACGTCACAGTGCAGTGTTATGTGTACAGGCTACAGATAGAATGCATGTGTAACAAGGATGTCTGTGCAGGTGTGGTTGGTGTGAGCTGTGTATATAGCTGTACAGTGGGGAGTACGGGCACTGTGCCACTGCATGGCAGCAAGACACAGGTATGTTTCTGTGCGATGTGTAACATGGACGCATTGCATTGCTATGTCTGCAACACAGTCATGCTGTTCCACAGCACGTATATGGTAGACATTGGTGGCACCTCCAGTGGCTGCAGACAGGCATTTCGTTTGTCTGGTGTACCACATCAGATGTACAGGGGGTCCACTACAGCTATGATCGCACTATGTGTGGACAGGGTGCAAAGATGACTACCCACTGCAGATGTACTGTGTGGCAACATGCCTGTGGGTATCACCCATGGCCATGTTTGACTGGGTCATGGACAATTGTGTGTGATGGGCATCATGTACACATCTCTGTGGTGGCCCATGTGACATACACCCGTACTAGTCTGAGGTGTCACATTCCCGAAGGCTATGCAGACATTATGGATGTCTGCTATGTCGTGCGTAGGTCATGTCATGGTGTGACAATGTTGCAGACAGAACACCACGTGCATGGGACATGTTATGTGCCATGTCACAATGTGTGCACACAATGCAGGGGCATAGGTCACATTGGTAACACCTGTGTGCTGGCCAGATCACAGCTCACTATGTGGTACTGTGTGCTTACCGCAAAGGCATTCCGATGCATACTACACATGCAGCCATTGTAGAACACCTCCACCATTGTATGCATAGCTGACTGCACATATCACACCGATGGGTTATGTGGTGTCATGCCGGTGTATACTAACGGTTGTATCTACTGTACATGGGTGGCATGTGTGTCGGGTGGTGCAACCTGTATACCGTGACTGGAGCAGACCCAGGTGTGCATGTCATACCTGGACACATGGGGAATATCTATACAGTGTAACATGCCTATTACTAGCAACAGTCTCACCTGCGACGGACCCATGTCTGTGCGACATGCCAGAGGTACCTGTTTAGGGGTGACACAACAGTATACACATTATCCATTACTGTAGCCACAGTAAGCACTATGCATGTCACATCATGTACCTGTGTGGTAGCATGTGTTATGCACATGTCTGCAAACATAGCGTAGCATACTGTAGTATGCAGCTTGTGTGGCCATATACCTGGCATGTGTAGGTACATTATGTGGTGTACTATGACACCCACACCTACATCAGTTATCATACACACATGCAAGACTGACTTACCAGGCAGCTCCAGGCTCGTTGGTTGGGAGACACCCACCTCCACGATGGCAGCGAGTGTTTCTGCATGTTGTTCCCTGGGTGTCCCCAGACTGGCCAGGAGCTCCTCCGTGTGTGTGAGTGGGGGCTGGGTTGGTGGCCCACCACCTGTCCCACCTTGTTGTCTGGCGATTGTGGCGGCACGCTGTTTCGCGTGCTGAATTAGGTCTGTGCAGTGTCGGCGGATCTGCTGGTAGGTGCGGTTGTTGCCACCCACGTTGTTCACCCTCCTGCACATATCCTGCCATAAGTCGTCCCATTGCTGTGCTTGTTGTGGCACATGGCTGAATAGTATATCGTAGTTGTCGTGGAGCAACGGGATAATCACGTCATCCTCCAGGCGGCTGAAGGCTGGCAGCCAGGAACATGGCATTATCTGTAAGACATAACGATGGTGACAGGTCACATTTGCACTGATGTACTGGCATACTGCTGGACATACATTGCTATGACATGTACAACATCTGCACAGTAATCTCTGCGATGCATCATGGCAGTGACACAGCTGACGTGTTGCCATCACACCATTAAGCAGTGGGTTTCATATCATATCTGTGTGTCAACTCATCACACTGTACACACACCATGTTGATGGTAGCCTGCTGTGGACATGTGTACCTGCCTGCGCCTGTGTTCATATCAGTTGGCACGTGTCCCAATGTGACAAAAGTTGCACTGTTCACCTGGATGCTGTGTATATGTCAGTAGGCATCACGTACGCGGCCATTATGAACGTCAGCGGTGGCACTGCACACATACACATGGACACCTGTACATGCATCTGTTGTGCCATGTACATCTAAACAGCACTGTATGGGTGTTGGCCAACCTGCCACGGCTCACCTGTATTGCACATGTGATACACATGGGACAATGTGTAACCATGTGACATTTGCAGGAAAGGTCATGCATAGCATGTGCACACGCACGTTGTCCACACAAACACACAGCACCTGTGACACCACAGGGTGCATCACTGCCACATTACTGGTGTGGACGGTTGATAGTGCAAGTGCCATTTGTCCATCGCACCATGTAGGACTGTGATAGCACGTGCAGCCTTGCTGAGCAGGGCTGCATGGTATGGCAGGATATGTCACATACATGGCACTGGGATGTGACCCACCTGGGGGGTACTGATATTGGCAGGGTGGCTGTCATTCTATATGTCATTGCTTATGTGTATATGGACATTACACATGTCTATCAACATGGTGTGGACACTGGCCTTCTGCAAGGTAGGCTGCACGCTGCTTGGTGGGGGTGTGTATGGTGCATGCAGGTATCGCACATCCATGTATACACATTACCCCTGACAGGTGCTATGTGCTGCGATATTGTTCAACACAGTGCTGTATGTGCCCACACACTGCTATCCCATGCACATGGATGCTTGCCTGGCCTGACATGGGTACCACATATGTCTACATCCAGTGCCTGCTGCCACCCCCATGTCAGCTGGTGCACCGCACAGTGCCATCCCTCCCACGGGGAGCATGGTGTTGGGCACAGCATGGGTATCCATGTATGGGGACAGGGATGTTCACATAGCAGGGGCACTGATGGTATCGTCGATCGGACCATACACGTATGACGCACACCTCACACACACAGCCCATTCCGTATGTTGTTCGCAACACTGACACAGCTATACTGCTAGGCTGGGGACATTCCCAGACGTACATACACAGATGCGTGCACATCTGTCTGTGGCATGGGCTAAAATAATGGTGGGGTTTGACACATAACGTGTTTGAGTGTGGCTGGCGCAGACCTTCTGTGCACATGTCTACACAGCAAGCCTGTTCTACAGTAGGCAGTGGTGATGTGCTGTACACATGTCGATTCTGCACATTGTGTTGATGTACACACAGGGGTATTAGTGAACATATATGCATGCCACCCTGTACTGCTGTACTGCTAGCTCCTCGGGTGCTACTGTGTCATGGACATGCACACCTTACCCGAATGGGTGGTAGTGGGTTGCCACCCATACCCATCTCCTCTTGTGGGTTGCTATGATCCAACACCCTCTTTGTATTGTATGTTCAGGCTATGCACCTGTGTGGGGCATGTGGGCATGAAATGTACTTGCACCCATTGCAGACCATGTCACACAGGTACACTGGCAGCCATACACTTCACAGCTTGATGACGGTACAACACGTGTTGTACACACATAACACATATCCTGTGGGACATGGTCATATGTACAGGCATGTACAACAGTCACGTACCACTGCTACCCCTACATGACGGATATGCAGTGCATGTGTCGGTACAGGAACTGTCACATGTAGTCATGCAATGCCCCCCTACCTACATGGCGTGGTACTGCCTGTGGGGGATATGCATCTGCATCCATGCTATGGCCATAGTTGACAGTTGTACATCGATATGTGCAACATACCTCCTTTGATGTTCTCTTGGGTGCATGTCCAACATGGCTCCGCATTGTTTGTGTCTGTCACACAGTCATTGTTATACATGGTTTACATGCCAGCCATGGCGTACTGTGTGTGATTCCATGTACTTCATTGGGATACCGGCATTATACATTATGACGGCGTATTCCAGCCATCACATAGCCTTCCTAGATGACACTGTTAGCCAGCCAGTAGGAGGTGTTCCGCCATCTGCACATAGGTCACACAGTGCGAGGGCTGACACCCGTTCTGGGGACAGGGTTCTGACAGCTGTAGATGGGTGTGATGCCGTCGACAACCATGACTGCGCCTGATGGTCACATCTGTATGGGTAACATTCACAACACACACCTACCTTCACGTAGCAACACATCATCCACAACAATGGACATTCCTGCCAGAACAATGTGTGCAGTATGTCTGTATGACCACTGCAGGCACCACTGGTGGCCCCCAGCATGGCAGCCAACAGCAACAGTGTATATCCCGTGGAATCATGGGTTACACCATTCACAACACACCTGTCTCAGATAACCCTGTTGTGGATCACAGTGCAGTTCCACACATCATGTTACTCTAGGCATCATGCACTGATATGTTGCGGACGTGTGAACGGCTGTGCAACTCAACATATGCGCATGTGACACATCACCTGGTACAATATGTCTGTCATACCACATGCTATTGTGACCGCCCTGTGATGGCATTATACAGGCTACGTGTACTGGGACATGTGATGGCTCACCGGTATATTCACCCTCTGGGTGTGTGTCTAGCCAAGTGTACGGTAGGCGGTGGTGTGAACACGGGGACACTGTACATTGACCTACTCTGTCACTGCAACTGTTGACTATGCTCATACTGTACTTATACAGGCATGTGGTATCAGACCACTATGACAGTCCTGGTCGACCACACTGCTGTTGCACACATGACCTGCGGACATCTGCCTGGGGTGTGGAGCACACATGTACATCTTCACATGCTATACTGCCTCTGTGGTGGTGTCACATGACTGTCTACAGCAGGGCTGTAGATCCAAAAACAACAATAGTTGAGTTGAAATACCTTTATAACCAAGACAACAAAGCTTTCAGGTTCAAAAACCCTTTCTCAATGTTTACAACAGGTATAATAAAACGCCCACTTTTATACACACAAAAATAGATCATATGACCTGCAGCCATCATCACATGACCATGATATTTAAAAACATAGAAATTCTTAAAAATATATACTATATGCTGTGATGATTATAATGACATCAGCTATATGATTTTTAACTACACAGACGTATGCATAAGATGTATATAAAACAACATACACATAAACTACTTATGACCTAATGTGAAATAATATACTTAATACTAAATATAAATAGCATACATAGTATATAGGTAAAAGATGTATAATAAATACATACCTTACACGTAATTAAAACTACTTTAATCTTGTTTGCTGTATTCTTTGCAATATAGGTTTTAATGACACCGATGCATTTAGGCCAGGGGGTACGTCAGCTGACAATCTGATTATCCATTCATATTCCCTCAAGTCTAAGGAATTGGATAAATCCCCTCCCCTGGGTGATACATTAACACAGTCTATAACCTGAAATTTAAAGTGATGTGAACTACCCTTGGATGTAATATGCTTAAACAACGCATTGTTCTCATTAGAAAGCCTAATATTTGACTTGTGTTCCGTTATTCGTTCTTTGAGCTTTCTAGTGGTTTTACCCACATAAAAACAAGGACATGTTTGACATGTAGCTATATAAACAACACTGCTAGTTGTGCAAGTGGCATACCCAAAGAATTTATATTCTCTTCCTGTCGTGGGATGCTTAAAGGTGTCCACTTTATGAGTGTCACTACTTTTGAGTAAATCATTACAACAACTACAGTTGTAACAAGCAAATGTACCCTGTTTTGCTGTTATTGCCAACCTGGGTTTCCAATAATTAAAGTCCTTATAACCAAGGATGTTTTTTAATGTTCGCATATTTTTATAACTAAAGTAGGGTTTTTCACCAACTACTAGTTTTATATCCTCCTGTGCCATTAATACCTTCCAGTATTTATATATTATCTTGTTAATGTTATCTGTCAGTAAGTTAAAAGATGTTGTGAATCTCAATTTATTATTATTCATCATAGACATATTAATAGTTTCATGTGCCTTTGGAAATTTTTTAAAAATAGGTTCATATAACCTTTCCCTATTAGATATAATATGCTCTTTCATATTTTCTAATAAATTCATGGGATATCCACTAACCCTAAGTTCTTCTTGGGTTTCATTTAACTGCTTCATAAACATATCGTAATCTGAATTTAGTCTACTAATTCTGGCCATTTGTGCCTTGACTATACCTCTAAATACATGGGGTGCATGCATGCTGCTGGCATGCAGGTACCTACCTGATGCTACCTCTTTCTTAAAGACAGATGTTTTAATATCATTATCATGTTTCTTAATAGTCACATCTAGAAAATTTATACATGTTTGAGATGTTTCCATTTTAAAATTTAAATAAGTAGTAGTATTATTCAAAAGTGTGACATACTCCATTAGATCATTACGGCTCCCTTTCCAGAGAAGGAAACAGTCATCTACAAACCTCTGGTAATATATCACATTTTCATTGATATACTGCTCCCCTACACATATATTCACCATTTCCCATTGATGTAAAACAAGGTTGGCGTACGTATTGGCTACAGGCGTGCCCATTGCCATGCCTGTTTGTTGCAGATATATATTATTATCAAACATAAATATATTGTTTTTGAGAACCAAATCTAATAGCATACACATGTTTTCTATATGTCTGGTTGTATAACCAGAATTTAGTGTTAAGAATTCTCTGATAGAATCTACCCCAAGGTCATGCGGAATTACTGTGAATAGCGATGTAATGTCCATAGTTATCATATAAATATCATCAATATCATAATTCTTAGATTTTAAATCTATATAACATAACTTCAATTTTTCAAGAAAATCTGTTGTATCCTTAAGTACTGTTTTACATTGATAGTAAAGGTTGTAACTGCTTCTGTAGATACAATGATATTGGTTCCGTAATCCAGCCATTGCGGATACTATCTCCCTCATAGGCGGATTATCTATGGACTTGTGCACCTTGGGGACGCCATATAATTGGTGTTATAGGACAAGATACCGTGAAAAAATGAAACAAATCTAATGATATATCACCCGATAATTGTAGTTCATAGACACACATATTCACGTAACTTATACATTTCTTGACATCTGCCTGTGTTATATGTTTAAATGCAGTTAGGTCATCTAACAATAATAATACTGACTGTCTATAGTTGGATTCATCCATAATGACTATTGCTCCACCTTTATCAGCCCCCTTAATGATGATGTTACAGTTATCCTTCAGTTCTTTAAGTCCCAAGTATTCAGGATATGTGATGTTATATGCAACATTAAACATTTTACTAGCATACAATTTTCGAATATCATATTCACATAAATTATAAAAGGCAGTCAAAACAGGTGGATAACAAGGTATGAATGTGCTTCTTCTTTTGCACATATTAGTATTATAGTCATTAGTTTTAAATATTAATTTTAAAGCTATTGATCTAATAAAGAGATTCAAGTCAGTTAATACGTTAACCATGTCTTCCATTCTGGTAGGTATAAAACCCAGACCTTTAGTTAACAATGTTATGTGTTCTCTACTCAACGTAATTGTTGAAAGGTTGATAATACCTGCCATTATCTTCTGGCTACCTTGTATGGTTTTTGCGGACTACTATTTTTCCTTTTAGAGGCCGTCTGCACGTTGCTATTCCTCGTGAAAGTTCTACCCCTTGAAGCTGATCTGGTGCCGGCGTTGTTATCCCTTTCTTTAACGCGCTCTGCGTTTTGCAGTTGAAAGGGCTTGCTGAAGAAGCTCTTAATGTTCTGCTGCATACCCGGTACGGTCAGCTTTATTTGTTCTTTATCCCTTCTCGTTGCAGGAGTATCCTCCGTATCACCTTGTATGCTTATCGCCCCCTCGTCGAGTACTGGTGACGCACGTCGCCTCACGGACGTGCCGACCTCATTCGGAGTACTGCTGTCTCCAGTACTCGACGAGGGGGCGATAAGCATACAAGGTGATACGGAGGATACTCCTGCAACGAGAAGGGATAAAGAACAAATAAAGCTGACCGTACCGGGTATGCAGCAGAACATTAAGAGCTTCTTCAGCAAGCCCTTTCTGCAAAAGCAGTAGAAAGGGATAACAACGAACTGCACCAGATCAGCTTCAGGTAGAACTTTCAAGGAATAGCAACGCAGACGGCCTCAAAAAGGAAAAAATAGTAGTCCGCAAAACCATGAAGCTTAGAAGATAATGGCAGGTATCAACCTTTCAACAATTACGTTGAGTAGAGAACACATAACATTGTTAACTAAAGGTCTGGGTTTTATACCTACCAGAATGGAAGACATGGTTAACGATTAACTGACTTGAATCTCTTTATTAGATCAATAGCTTTAAAATTAATATTTAAAACTAATGACTATAATACTAATATGTGCAAAAGAAGAAGCACATTCATACCTTGTTATCCACCTGTTTTGACTGCCTTTTATAATTTATGTGAATATGATATTCGAAAATTGTATGCTAGTAAAATGTTTAATGTTGCATATAACATCACATATCCTGAATACTTGGGACTTAAAGAACTGAAGGATAACTGTAACATCATCATTAAGGGGGCTGATAAAGGTGGAGCAATAGTCATTATGGATGAATCCAACTATAGACAGTCAGTATTATTATTGTTAGATGACCTAACTGCATTTAAACATATAACACAGGCAGATGTCAAGAAATGTATAAGTTACGTGAATATGTGTGTCTATGAACTACAATTATCGGGTGATATATCATTAGATTTGTTTCATTTTTTCACGGTATCTTGTCCTATAACACCGCAATTATATGGCGTCCCCAAGGTGCACAAGTCCATAGATAATCCGCCTATGAGGCCGATAGTATCCGGCAATGGCTGGATTACGGAACCAATATCATTGTATCTACAGAAGCAGTTACAACCTTTACTATCAATGTGTAAAACAGTACTTAAGGATACAACAGATTTTCTTGAAAAATTGAAGTTATGTTATATAGATTTAAAATCTAAGAATTATGATATTGATGATATTTATATGGTAACTATGGACATTACATCGCTATTCACAGTAATTCCGCATGACCTTGGGGTAGATTCTATCAGAGAATTCTTAACACTAAATTCTGGTTATACAACCAGACATATAGAAAACATGTGTATGCTATTAGATTTGGTTTTCAAAAACAATATATTTATGTTTGATAATAATATATATCTGCAACAAACAGGCGTGGCAATGGGCACGCCTGTAGCCAATACGTACGCCAACCTTGTTTTACATCAATGGGAAATGGTGAATATATGTGTAGGGGAGCAGTATATCAATGAAAATGTGATATATTACCAGAGGTTTGTAGATGACTGTTTTCTTCTCTGGAAAGGGAGCCGTAATGATCTAATGGAGTATGTCACACTTTTGAATAATACTACTACTTATTTAAATTTTAAAATGGAAACATCTCAAACATGTATAAATTTTCTAGATGTGACTATTAAGAAACATGATAATGATATTAATACATCTGTTTTTAAGAAAGAGGTAGCATCAGGTAGGTACCTCCATGCCAGCAGCATGCATGCACCCCATGTATTTAGAGGTATAGTCAAGGCACAAATGGCCAGAATTAGTAGACTAAATTCAGATTACGATATGTTTATGAAGCAGTTAAATGAAACCCAAGAAGAACTTAGGGTTAGTGGATATCCCATGAATTTATTAGAAAATATGAAAGAGCATATCATATCTAATAGGGAAAGGTTATATGAACCTATTTTTAAAAAATTTCCAAAGGCACATGAAACTATTAATATGTCTATGATGAATAATAATAAATTGAGATTCACAACATCTTTTAACTTACTGACAGATAACATTAACAAGATAATATATAAATACTGGAAGGTATTAATGGCACAGGAGGATATAAAACTAGTAGTTGGTGAAAAACCCTACTTTAGTTATAGAAATATGCGAACATTAAAAAACATCCTTGGTTATAAGGACTTTAATTATTGGAAACCCATGTTGGCAATAACAGCAAAACAGGGTACATTTGCTTGTTACAACTGTAGTTGTTGTAATGATTTACTCAAAAGTAGTGACACTCATAAAGTGGACACCTTTAAGCATCCCACGACAGGAAGAGAATATAAATTCTTTGGGTATGCCACCTGCACAACTAGCAGTGTTGTTTATATAGCTACATGTCAAACCTGTCCTTGTTTTTATGTGGGTAAAACCACTAGAAAGCTTAAAGAACGAATAACGGAACACAAGTCAAATATCAGGCTTTCTAATGAGAACAATGCGTTGTTTAAGCATATTATATCCAAGGGTAGTTCACATCACTTTAAATTTCAGGTTATAGACTGTGTCAATGCATCACCCAGGGGAGGGGATTTATCCAATTCCTTAGACTTGAGGGAATATGAATGGATAATCAGATTGTCAGCTGATGTACCCCCTGGCCTAAATGCAGCGGTGTCATTAAAACCTATATTGCAAAGAATACAGCAAACAAGATTAAAGTAGTTTTAATTATATGTAAGGTATGTATTTATTATACATCTTTTACCTATATACTATGTATGCTATTTATATTTAGTATTAAGTATATTATTTCACATTAGGTCATAAGTAGTTTATGTGTATGTTGTTTTATATACATCTTATGCATACGTCTGTGTAGTTAAAAATCATATAGCTGATGTCATTATAATCATCACAGCATATAGTATATATTTTTAAGAATTTCTATGTTTTTAAATTTCATGGTCATGTGATGATGGCTGCAGGTCATATGATCTATTTTGTGTGTATAAAAGTGGGCGTTTTATTATACCTGTTGTAAACATTGAAAAAGGGTTTTTGAACCTGAAAGCTTTGTTGTCTTGTTCATAAAGGTATTTCAACTCAACTATTGTTGTTTTTGGATCTATTGCTCTGTTCCAGTGCTTTGCTGTACAGCAGGGCTGTCACAGGCAGGCACGACATGCGGTCATGTGGGACAATGCTTACACCTTCCACTGTGCTGCACACAAGCAAGGCACACACACTAGTGCACGACTCACATTTATCTGCAGTGCCTGGGACCTGCCTCCATGCTCTGCACAGCACACCTGCAAGTACAGATTGTACACGGATCATACCTCACAAGCACATACCTGGACTGCAACACACACAGGTGAGGGGATCCCACATCACACAATGTTTTGCACACATACTGGATATTTGCCGAACACAATGCATCGTAGGTGCTCCATGTTCAGATACCCATGTTTGTGACCACTACACACATTGTAACACACAACAGAGCTTACACTGTACACCACAGGTTACATGCTGTTTGTGTTGTCATACTGTACATTGGGCCTCGGACAGCTGCTACTGCCATGTGCTGACAGCAACCCACACTTCCCTAGAGTGAACACCCATGTACCCACACATGCTTGGGCATGCACTCCACCTAGCTGGGTGACACATTACACAACACATACCATACCTACACTACCCTCAGCATGCACAATACCTCCATGTGTCTGGTGTGTTAAACCTGGGGTTATCCCCCCTTTGGTAGATGAACATATATGATTCACGGCCCTGCTAGCTACACCCTGGACACACACCCATTGCAGCATACATGGTACATGTGTTCTACAGCTGGTACTACTGCCGTGGGCTGACAGGGCTTGTTAATGGCATGGCACCCCGGCAGATGGACAGTCTACATGACTATGCTGACACATATCACAGTGCACTTCCGTAGCATGTACGCAATGGTAGGGACCATGCTATTCCACCCAGAGACATGGCGGTACTGGCCTTTTCACAGACGCCATGGTGGTGGTCATGTTCCATGCACATCTGCTGTATGGGCACATGTGCAGGCTGTTGCACGGTGGGTATATTCACATGTGTGGGGTGCATCACTTGACAGACATGGTGAGTCATCGTGGTCCATCACATGCTCCAAGGCTAGCTACCTACACATGACTGCTGCACATTTCAGTGTGGGTCCTCAGGCAGTGTGGTGGTATGTCTGTGTTGTTTGGCTACATCCACATTCGATGTCGCATACAACAGTCACCCAGGCATTGCTGACTGAGATAATGTTGGCAACATGCCAGGCAATGGTGTACCTACCAACAATGCACACTCTCACTCACTACAGGGTTGCAATCCATACATGGACATCGTAATGTCCCTGTGGACACATACATGGTACTGCCATGCACACGTTATGTCCTAAGACACTGTCCCGATGTCACCTTCCGAGCTCCCTAGCTGTTATGTCCCACCAACCTGTTTGGTATGTGTCTCCACACCAGCCCACTGACTTCACTGCTAGCCTGTTGTCGGACATTGTGTACCTTGACCGTCACACTGCCGCATCTATCGCACTACATATGGGTGGCACTGCATTGCACATGTGGGACTGCATTTGTACACCCATGACTGGGCCATTCTGTATGGCACTGGGGCACATACTCACAAACGTGCTTCACACACTCATTGATGACCTCCATGCCTTTACTGGCACCCTTGTTGGGCTTCTGTGTGCCACAGCATGCCACATACACATGCTGGCCACCTGTTATACCATTGCATGGGTATTTGGTGTAGTACAGAGGGCAACAGATCAGACATTGTCCTCAGATTGGCCTTCAGCACCATTCCACATTCTGGTATTGGCAATGTACACATCCACCGTCACATCAAACCCTGTGTCTCAGGATGTTAGGCTGTATGACTCCTGGGCAGGACACACAGTGGTGCCAGCATATCATGCTACCTACTACATGTCAGGTACATGTGGCATTACACAGTCCTCAGTCATGGGGCCCCTCATGTTCACTATTTGCTTACATACACAACATGCTGTCACAGAGTACTGTCCATGCCTAGATATCCCACATCTACATACCTGGCACCATTATAGCTCCACCAGCTCATACAGATAACTGTACGGGTGTCGGTGTGGCAGATACATCATGTGGGTGTCATGGCATCAGGATGCATAACACATGGTGCATGCACATCACCTTTGCATGGCAACATTCATCCACTGAGTATCACATGGATACTGTCCCCGTACATGCATATCAAATTGTACATGGTTGCTGTACACACACATGCCCCACATGGTGCTGTGGTTGCCATATTCCACTGTGGCATGGGTACACATCTACAAAGCCACACCTATCTGTACTGTGTATGTTGCTGGTACATAGGTAGCCATTGTACCTGTGGCATACACACATCTACACACGGGCAGGGTTACAATACCACATTCGTGGTGTACCTTCCATGATGGCTACGACTTTACATGGCACAGCATTATCATGCCATGATGTGTACCAGGCTCAGACAGTTTACATCTGCGGCTGACTGACGGGTAACACATCTGTACACATCTGCATACCACATACACAGGGGTGTCTTCTGCTCTGACATGGACCATGTCCTCCACATTACTGATGCATGTAGTACTCATACATGGCAATTGCAGTGGGCAGTGTGAGCGCACCAGTCATGGATATGTGCACACATGCCACATTGCATGGGCTGGGCTTCTGTGTTACTTACGCAGACACAACACACACCATGCTGAGGAACATAGGTCCTGTGCACATCCCACAAGGACACACAGTGGCACTGTTCATGTGATAGCTCCCTTGCTATTTGAGTGACACGTAGTCATGGTACCACCACAGCAGCAGTACTGTGTAGACATGCAGTTGACACCCACCTCTTCTGTTCACTGGACACTACCATGGGGAGGTGACACTACTGTGTCCACTGCACATGTGTTTACACATGGACCTGCCGGACTTCATTGTTGCCCACATTGCACCTGCTACAGATCGTTTATCCATGGTTACTTGGTATTCCTTCCATTTCGGATGGCTATTATGCTACTACTCTGTCCCATATGTACAGGCCATACATATCCTGTTATTGTACATACCAATAGGCCATAACTCCATTATGCATGATATGCCTGTGATACTGTGTATGATGTCTGTCATATCCACCATGACAGCTTTACATTACACATAGTTGACATAGTATCCCCTACTGCAAGGCATACGTGCATGTCATGCGCACATTACGTATGACATCGACGGTATATGCCCATACACATGTGTGCTGCGACAGTATACATACATGTCCTATCCCCTGCTATGGCACTTCCTTGTTGGACATCCACTGCCAGCATCGGCGTGTGGTGTGGCATTGTTCTGTGTTCTGCCCCCCTGTGGCAGCCCTTGTGTTATCCCGGCTGTGTACATGATGTCCCACTGCTGTGCACACGGTGTCCACAGTCATTGGTATGCTCAGCAGGATAGCACTACATAACCACCTTTCACCACTCTCTGCATTATGTACAAGTATCCTTACTTACAAACACCGTTCACATACAGTGCAGCTTCGTCATACACATCATGCGTTACACACCCATACATATCGTGGGTTCTACATACCTTTATGTGTTTCCTTCCATTTTCGTTACGTGTCTCGCTATTGCGTTTTCTCACTATATCCGTTTGTAGGTTGTAGTTCGGTATGAGCATACGGTTTGAATATCCTGGGAGTCATCCTTATATCCGTCGTTACCTGCAACATGTGGGTTCATCACACCAATGGCTGTTCCTCAGTGTGTACTTGTGCGCATATCACCTGTGCATCTACTCCATTCATACATTACGCGTCATAACTAGGGCATGGTTGCATTCCTCACCTGGGCGTTGGTTATTTGCCCTACCTTCGTGGAGATGGTCTGTATTGTGTTATGTTATGTGTAACTGCAGCCACTATGTGTGGCGTCAGGTACATTTTGTACTGGTGTTAGCCGTGGATTGTGTGTGTTGGGTATGGTATTCTGTTCGACATGTGGGTGTCCCTGTCCTGACGGCATATGTTGATGGCGTCTTGCATTCGGATGTGTAACATAGCTGTTGTATTCCTTTAAACAACGGATGCAAGTATGCATCCGCTGTTGATAGTATTTCCCATGCGAGATGTTGCGGTTATGCAGCTGTCATTGACTGCCTGTATGTTTGTGCTGCTATTATGGCTTGTATCCCTTTGATATGTGCGATGGGGAATATCGGAGGTTGTAGGTGACGGATACGGGTTGTGGGCCTTGCATCTCTACATACACGGTATGCTTGTCTGTGTGCTCCATCCCTGCCTGGGAAGTTGGCAGTTACTTGTCTGTTGTTCTGGGAGTGTAGGTAATGTTGTTGTCATGTGGTGTTGGTATCGCCTGCGTGTGTGCTTCCTGCATGTATTCCTCCATCACATCGGTGGTATATCTGCGGTTGTTTGTACGTGACGACTATCCATTGTCATTCTGTCCCGGATATTTACAGTCATTGTGGTCCTGTACTTTGGACGGCCTATTTGCTAGTGGTTGCCGCCTCTTCAGGTGGCGATTGCTTGTTTGACACTTGTAGAACAGACAGCGGTGTTTACGGGCCGATACGTGGCCACGATCAGTACCGGGGTAGCATTATGCGTATTTCCGCGGTACATTGCTATTGCTGTGTGACTTTGCCGACGTATCGTTTTGCAATTAGCATATCGGTGTCATACATACGGTCAGGATTTCTACATATGTCCTTTCCATTTCATGTTGGCTATATTCCTGTGGTATATTCTGGGACATTTTCACTTTGCATCGTTATACGTCGCCACACGCCTAGCCAGGGAGGGGCTCTCAGTACTACTTTGGGAGTACTGGTGTACATACGCCTGTGGTTCCTATACTGTATGCCTACACATGTTGCTCCACTTCACCTGTCACATGGCACCAACATACACATTTTACAGTGGCACACACATTACACTCGCACAGCGGAACACACAGCACCATCACCGCACACGTGCACATACTGCGGCAGTCACAGGGATGGTTGCACACAGTACCTGCGTGGCCCGCATCACCGGCAGCAGTGTCTACCTCCACCCTCATATCATCATAGTATTACCCGCACATGTACTGTTACTGTACTGTGGCCTGGCGATCATCCAGACTCGCGGTTATGCATTTCGATATGTTGAGCTTTCCATGGGTGGCGGTTTCCTGTTCTGTTAAACCTCCCGGATGCTAAGGTTGTAGTTCACTATGTTTACTATGTACAGATATTGCGTGTTACTTCTCTGTCACCTTGCATCCCTCTCATTCCCTGTCTTACCTGTTGTACTTTATATGTATATGTGTACATATATTTCTATGTGTGTGGTTATATCTATCTCCATATCTGTATATGCACATATGTACATGTCTATATGTATACACCTTGCAGCAAACATGGCAGCATACAGCAACGCCGTCTGCTGTAGGACCCACGTATGGTTCAGGTGTTGGCGTTCCATGCTCCGCTAGCTGTTGGGTGTGCAGTGTTTGGGTGCTGCCTATGTTGGAGTCACACATGGGGCCACCCATATGGTACACTTTACGGGTGGCCATGTTTGTGTGCCGTCCATTTCACTGTGTGTGCAGGTAGGGAGGTGTCAGTCCATGGGGCCTACGCTGTCAGAGTATGTGCTATACGTTCCCTCTTTGCCAGGGCATAGGCATATTGGGTACGCCTCCGTCTGCCTACTGGGGCTGGCACAGTGTGTTCATGGTCCTGAACCCTCTGTGCCTGTACTGGCCTTGGCAGTTGTGGTGGGCTTTGTGGCCCATCACCATTATGTCCCTGCAGCAGCTGCTTCCGCAGGATCATATTATGTAGCATGGCACATACTATGAATATGTGGGCACATGTGCCTGGAGAGTACTGCAGGGCTCCACCGGATGTATCCAAGCACCGGAACCGTGATTTCAGCATCCCAAACACACGCTCTATGATTATTCTGGTTTGTGCGTGTGCCTCATTATGGCGTTCTTGCATGTGTGTGTGTGCATTTCTGATGGAAGTCATCATCCACGGCTCCAGTGCATAGCCAGCATCCCCCACAAGGTGGCCTTGTGTGATGTCCCCCCTGGCGAATACCTGATACAGCTGTGAGGCATGCCAGATATGGGAGTCGTGGTAGCTTCCAGGGCTGCCAGCACACACATCCATGATAATGCCCTGTACATTGCACATGACCTGGCAATTGATGGAGGGGAATCCCTTGTGGTTTATGTAGCATCTACCCTGCTCCCCAGGTGGTGACTTGATTTGTATGTGCGTACAGTCTATCGCACCCAGTACCTCCGGGTATTGTGCCACATGGTGGAAGTGGCGCATATTGCTAGCCAACTCCTCCTGAGATCTGGGGAAGTATATATGCTCATTGGCATGTGGTAACATGGCATCCAGAAACTGGTGTAGTACCCTGGATGCTGATGCCTGTGAGATACCCATTATATCCCCAGTTGGCCTTTGAAAGGTACCTGTGGCCAGTATTCGCAAGCTTACACATACCTTTGTGTCCACTTGAATGGGGTCCCCTCTGTTGTTTCTTGTTCTCAGGTGTGGCCAGCACAGCTCCGCTATTTGCTGTAGAGTGTCCCTATCCACCCTGTAACGCTCTACTATCTCCAGGTCTTGTAGCCCCTGGTAGGTTACCCTTGGTCTGAACACTCTCCTTCTCCTCTGAGGCCTACGGTAGTTGTCGGCACCCTCCTCCACAACTCCGTCTGTCTCTAACACATGCTGATGGATCACGGCCACGGCGGCACCCAACATGTACATTTTAAAAGTTCCCCGTGTGTTTACACCTAGAGTGCGGTGTTTGGGAATACACAGCTGTGTGTTGTGTGCATTCACACTTTATACTGTTGTGCTGTACACCCGGTGATGTCATAGGGTGTGTCTGTGCGGCCGTATCTGTGGATTATTTTCCGTGTTTTACCGTTGGCACTGCAGCGCTGTTGCCTTTGGTGTTGCATTACTCTTGCCTGCATTGTATTAGCTTTCAACCTTACCTTACTGTTTCTGCACGTTGCGCCTACTATTTCCTGGCTTGCATCCTGCAGAGCCCTGTCATGTGTAGTTTCTGGGACATGGCATATCATGCGTTTTGTCTGCCACCGCCGTTATGCTGCCTGTCTATTTGGCTCTGCTGTATCGGTTCTTCACTCTTAGCAATCTGCTACCTACCCTACTTTCTTTGCATTCATATGCCTCCCCTATCCCGTTTTGCAGGTTTCTGCATGCAGAGTTGTCAGCTGCCGCCAATTGGCCTTCGTGGGTTGATTGGTGTTGATTGCTCATTACTACTCCAATTTCACTGCTTCCGCATTTCCTCATATTCTCAGCATCACCTTCCTGTATCCGTTATTGTTGACGGGGCGGGCATCACATGACTGGGTTAAGGGAACGTTGTCATCCTCGTGCATATGCATCTCTGCATGCATTGTGTGCTCTCAGCTCAACTATTTTCCCCACACGCCGGTCCTGCTGCTGTGATGTGCGATGTACAGCCCATGTTTGCTGGGCTCCAATGTACTTCCTCCTACAGTGGCACACCCCTCTGCGGCTGACATGTATTCCCTCTGAGCCACTCCTCGGTGTATTACCGCTGCGCCGTTTGGTCCAGCCTTACGTCGGCGGGGGTTTTGCGATTCAGTATCATCTGCCTCATTTGCATGGCATTGACTACTAATTCATAGTTACCGCGCCGAACACTGCCGCGACTCCTTGGCAACCCTTGCACCGTGGATGTGGCTTTCCATGCATACCATGGTGTATTGTGTCTTTGAAGCTGATGTGTATTACACTGCTCTTTTATGACATTGTCATATTATTTCATTGTTTAGCACCTTCCGCGGACATGTCCTGGGGTTCTGCTGTGTGTTTCTGTGGACATACCATTTATGTCATTGTTTACGTGTTGTGCATGTTTTCTTTTGACATTCTCTGTGTCTTTTGCCATTGGCATACGGCAACAGTGTGATACCTGACGTTGACAGCCTTCCGTTACTCCTATGTCATGTTTGGGTAAATGTAAACCGTTTTTTTTGGTTTACATTGCCGTGCCCTTATGCTATTCCTGCGCCACTTCGTGGATCACTATATGCCTTCATTTGCATGGTGCAACACCGCACATGGGGTGTTTAGCATACCTACGCCAGAGGTGGTGCAAATCCGGCACACGCCGGTAGTGCACGTGGATTTGGATCGTACCTGAATTGCTCGGCGGCCATATCTGGCATTGTAACGCCTACTCTATGCGTGCGCCTGGCGCAAGGTTCATGAATCCCGGGGCATATCTATACCTAGATATATATATATATATATATATATATATATATATATATATATATATATATATAAAGAGAGAGGGGAGGGGTACATATGGGAGCTATGAATTTAATTGACTGTTGCTTTGGTCGATATCCATTTAATCAATATAATTTGGCTGACTAAGCAGACAGTCAACGGGTATGTGAAACTCTGATTGTCAGGGTTGGGAAATATGTCCTTTCCCTGATATTGTGCAGTCTCTGAGTTAGTAGTTTTAGTCAGAAATCACTTATCGGATAGAGTTTAAGTATATAATAAAATATTTAATTATTTAATTGTACTGTCTAATTGTATAAATTGCTTTTAAATGAAAGGGTATATATATAACTGTATGATTTTATGTAACTTGGGAAAAGCTCTTGACAGCACTCAGAAAAGTATTGTCATAGTCTAGTAGGGTTACATTTTCAAGCATTTTATTTTGCTTCTTCATTGTCAGTAAAATAAAATTGGATTGCAAGGCATTTTGATCATATCATATACACATGCACATACACATACACTCATGGACAATTTAGAGGCACCAATCCACCTTCTCAATGCTTTTGCAGTGCTGGAGGGAATATAGACTCTGTGCTGAAGCATCCCAGCTAGGACATGAACTGCAGAACCTCTTGCTATAAGGCAACAATTGTGTCTCAATGTGCCATTGTACTGCCTGCTTTCAGTGTTAAAAAACTGCATATTTTGGTTAGCCTTTTCCTCTAGAAATATCAGTCATTCAGCTTGGTACCTGTTACAAGTGTTGTTAAACTGCAAAAAAGTGACCATAGCATAAAAGTACAGCTCATAATCTAGCTAAGGTATTGTAACAACATATACACACACATATTTATTTATTTAACATTTGTTTACTGGAAAAGTCCGACTGGGAAAGACCCCATTTTCAACAGAGGCTAAGAGTGAAATGGTCCAGATGCATGTCTTTGGATTATTGGAGGAAACCGGAGCACTCACAGGGAACCCATACAAATGCAGGGAGGATATGAAGACTCCACACAGAAGGCACCCCAGTTGAGACTCAAACTGAAGAACCTCTTGCCGTGAGGTGACAACGCTATCCACTGCAACACTGTGCCCCCTGTATATTTGTGAGTCATAAATTTAACTGAATAGTCTTTTGATCAATATGTATTTAATCAACAGAATTTGGTTCTCTAAGGATAGATCTTCTAGATGTTGAAGATCAGGCAGTTTTCTGGGATGGGGAATATGCCCTTTCCCAATACTGTGCAATCTCGGAGTTAGGATATGTAACTGGTAGGGAGGTGCAGCCCTTCATATGGGGGGTGTTGGGGGGTTTGCCCCTGCAAAAAATGACATTTTTATGTCTTGTTCTTTTATTTTGCATACACCAGGATTATTACTTGAAGCATGCTTAGTAACGTCAACATTTGCATTGTCAATATTTTCTGGTTGACATTTTGAATATTGAAGTTTGAGTCTTTTGATTATATTTAGTATATATCTATATATATATATATATATATATATATTATATATATATATATATATCGCAAATGTCCCTACTGCTCTGGAACCAGGAACGAACTCGAACGTAGGTTACAAAGGGATGAGTAAATTCAGGGAGTTCAGACTACTGTGTTTTCAGCATTGTGAGCATCGATGTTGTTATGCCAAGTTGCCAGTTTCAGTACTGGTCATGTTGAGCATATGATATACAACCAGATATACAGTGGATATAAAAAGTTTACACACCCTTGTTAAAATGCCAGGTTTTTGTGATATAAAAAAATGAGACCACAATAAATCATTTCAAAACTTTTCCCACCTTTAATGTGATCTATAACCTTCACAATTCAATTGAAAAACAAACAAATGTGTTAGGAGATAAAATATAAAAAAATAAAAACGTACAATAAGCTGGTCGCATAAGTGCGCACACCCTTAAGCTAATACGTTGTTGAAGCACCTTTTGATTTAATTACATCATTCAGTCTTCTTGGGTACACACCTGCCATCAATTAAAGAGACTCTGCTTAACCCCAAATAAAATTCAGCTGTCCTAGTAGGATTTTCCTGACATTTACTCAGTTATTTGCTACAGCAAAAGCCAAGGTTCACAGAGAGCTTACAAGCCATCAAAGGGATCTCATTGTTGAAAGGTACCTGTCAGGAGAAGGGTACAAAAAATTTCCACAGCATTAGATATACCATGGAACACAGAGAAGACAGTCATAAAAAAGTGGAGAAAATATGGAACAAAAGTGATGTTGCAAAGAACTGAACGTCCCTCCAAAAACTGATGAAAAGACAAGAAAAAAACATGTCAGGGAGGCTGCCAAGAGACCTACAGCAACACTGAAGGAGCTGCAGGAATTTCTGGCAAGTATTGGTTGTGTACTACGTGTGACAACAATCTCCCGTATTCTCCATATGTTTGGCTATGGGGTAGGTTTGCAAAACGGAAGCCTTTTCTTACACAGAAAAACATCTAGGCCCAGTTAAAAATTGCAAAACAATACATTAAGTCTCTCAAAAGCATGTGGGAAAATGTGTTATGGTCTGATGAGACCAAGGCTGAACTTTTTGGCCACAATTCCAAAAGGTACGTTTGGCACAAAAACAACACTTTGCATCACCAAAAGAACACCATCCCTACAGTGAAGCATGGTGGTGGCAGTATCATGCATTGGGGTTGATTTTCTTCAGCTGGAACTGGGGCTTTAGTCTAGGTGGAGGGAGTTATGAACTGTTCCAAATACCATTCACTTTTGGTCCAAAACCTTCAGCCATCTGCTAGAAAGATGAAGATGAAGAGGAATTTCACCTTTCAACACAACAACGACCCCAAGAAGACATCCAACAAAAGAATGGCTTAATCAGAAGAAAATTAAAGTTTTGGAATGGCCCAGCCACAGCCCAGACCTAAATCCAATAGAAAATCTGTGGGGTGACCTGAAGAGGGCTGTGCATAAGAGATGCTCTCGCAATCTGACAGATTTGGAGTGCTTTTGCAAGGAAGAGTGGGCAAATATTGCCACGTCAAGATTTGCCATGCTGATAGACTCCTACCCAAGAAGACTGAATGTTGCAATTACATCTAAAGGTGCTTCAACAAAGAATTAGTTTAAGGGTGTGCACACTTATGCAACCAGCTTATGGTACATTTTTTTATTTTTATATTTTCCCCTAACAGACTTGTTTGTTTTTCAGTTGAATTTTTTATAGGTCACATTAAAGGTGGGAAAAGTTTTGAAATGATTTATTGTGGTCTCATTTTTTATATCACAAAAACCTGGCATTTTAACAGGGGTATGTAAACTCTGTTTATCCACTGTGCATACACACACACACACACACACACTCACACACACATATATATATGTGTGTGTGTGTGTGTGTGTGTGTGTGTGTGTGTGTGTGTGTGTGTGTATATATATATATATATATATATATATATATATATAGATAGATAGATACACACATACACACCCACACACACTAGTATAAAAAAAATACCATCTCAGTAGCTGCTGGCACACTGGCACAGAGATTCAGCACATGCTGTAGTACTAGCAAGTTTGTTTTTTGATGAAACAAGGTTATTGGGGAAAGCAGCAGAGTGAGAAGCATAAAGCACTTCTGGTATTTCTCCTTCTTTAGAGGAAGGGCTAGGGATTCTGTCAAGCATTCATTTGGTCTTGAAAGTATGTTGAATCTTGCAGCAGAACATATTGATTATGGTTGGGAAGGACAGTATGGCGTCATCTAATAACACATATACATTCCTGTGTATTTTAGAACATCCTCACAAAATCAACACTAGGAATGTAAATCTGGCTGGTAAAGTTACATTCATTAGAGAAAAAGTAGATTCCTACACCAGAGTTTATGCTGAGAATAGCTGACTTTGTATGGTTCGACAGGATGTGCACCACATATTAATTTGGGAAAGAGTAATAGCTCAGCATGGTTATGACCAGTTTCTGGCACCAATGGATCTAAAGTGTGTAATAAACTAACAACACTTCATCAGTAAAGCAAGAAATGTTAAAAATACAGTGTTGATTTAAACATATTTTTAAGTTCGCAAAAATGTTTTTGGCAGTCACACCCTTAGTATTGCCAACTTTTTTGTGTGCATGTGTATCTGTGTGCCTGTGGAGGGGTGTATATGTGTATGCGTGTGTATATGTGTCTGTCTGCCTGTCTGTGTGAGTTTGTGTGTCTGTATATGAGTGTGTTTCTGCATCCATGGAGGAGAAGAATAGAAAGTGACTCTGTGTTTAACCTTTATTGATTTTCTGTTGTATTTTCCCCCATCAGTGCAGACCTGACCTCCCAAACTTCAGAGATTAACTTGGTTAAAATCATTTAGAAAATAGCTAGAGATTACAATACTGTTATGTAAGACAAGGAGTATCAGTAAAAGTATGCTATAGAAAGTTCAGAAGTAGCATCTTACAAATGTTATATAGTATCGGAGGTGAGATTTGTTTTCTAGTAACCTGTTGATTTTTATTCATTACTTGACACAGAACTGTGCATTACAGTTCCAGTGTGTCAAATAGCCAGCATATGGAACATCAGATGGCATAATTAAAGAAAAGGGCATAGCTGATCTATCAAATAGATAACTGCATTGGAAAGATTGTACCTCCTATGTTACAGCTATCTGGTTAAATGCAGTACTATCATATGTGTATAAGAAAATGTCCATCAGACCATCTATTTTATATCTTTAAGTGTACTGGGCAAAAGAAGCCGCAGTGGTGCAGTGGTAGTGTTGTTGCCTCACAGCAAGAGGTTCTCCCATTCGATTCTTGGCTGAAGCGCCTTCTGTTTGGAGTCTGCATGTCCTCCCCGTGGTCGAGTGGCATTCAAAAGACATGCATAGAATGGGCGTGCCTTCGTTGAAGGTTGGGTGTCGAGTTGGCACCTCGGCACCTGTAAAACATCTACTGCCAATCATTAGTGGACTGGTGTTCCGCTGTGGCGACCCCTAACTGGGAAAAGCCAAAAGAAGAACAAGTGTACTGGGCGAAATGTATTTACATACAATGAAATGCAACAAATTCTATGAATTGTTAACATCTCATCTGCCAACTGCTTCAAAACCTCAAAAGGAAATGCCAAAGAACTTCAGCAGAGACCCTTTTATCTTTCATTTTTCGTTCCTTCTTTTTTTTTTTTTTTCCCTTATCTTTTTAATCCAGTCAAAAATTGGAAGTTTAACCCTACAGCCAAGGTCAAAATTGATGAAGCTTTTTTTTTCCAACAACTTCCTCTGGACAAATGTACTTGCATATATACAGCATGTAAACTTAAGTGGCAATTATGACTTTTTTCCCAAGGATATGCAGTTATGGCTTTTAAAGGAAAAATATCCTAATCACTTAAACATAAATGTGCTGAATGGGAGAAAGGAAGGCAAACAAAGTAAAAGAACAAAGAAAAGTTCAGTTTTCATTACTTCCTCAGTTTCTGATAAAAGACTTAAAATTTGGGATTTGTTATTTGTTGGCATCATTAAAACTGATTATTATTATTGGTGTGTATCCAGCACGCCAATCTACAAACATGTGCACACACAGCACAGCTACCACGACATTAATCCCCATAAATTTTCAAAGGCTTACTTAACACTATTTGCCCAGCCTTTCTGGATATACTCATGTCATGCTCACTCACACTCATATACACTAATTCTTTCACTTGCACACACACACACCACTCACATATGCAGGTTTTTCTTCATTCTTTATTTTTTTACATCAACACATTACTCTTGAAGCTTGCAGTTTGCTCTGCTGTTTTCTATTTAAATAAAATCAGGAAAACAGTGGAGACAAGCTCTGCTTTCCTCTTTGTAAGTTTGAGATTATTATATTCTGCTAGTTTATCAAAACTACATTAACAGGATAGAATAAGTACAAATGCATAGAAATTGTGTTAGACATGGTCACATGTTTGCAAATTCCATAATATCATATATACAAGATACTAAAATGTACCATAGGGTATGCTTTATTCTTGCTTAACAGTGACAAATCAACATCTGAAACAGTTAAAGTTATTTAGTTTAGATATATAAATGTGAAAATTGCACTACGTATAGCTATGTTTAAGAGCACAAATTAATTACAACACAGCTACCTACAGCTTTGGAAGTGTATGACTGAAATACCATAGCAGATTTAGTTGCCTGATAAAAGCATGGTTGTTGTTATTGGTGTTGTTGTTGTTGTTGTGTCTTTCGGCTTTACCCGGTTAGGGGTCGCCACAGCGGAACTCCGGTCCGCTAATGATTGGCAGTAGATTTTTATGTGCCGAGTTGCTGGCCCTGACACACAACCTTCAACGAAGGTATGCCCATTCACACGTCTCCACACAGAGGACTCTCTAGCTGAGAATCGAGCAGGACATCGTCTTACTGTGAGGCGACAATGCTACCACAGCACCACCAAAGCATGATACTGGGGAATATATGTGTTACTTTGTTCTGAATGATGTTTTTTTAGTAATTGTCTGCAAGATAACAAATTGGGCATTTATATTGTTATGTTTTAGAGGGATGTTAGAGTCAAGTGATATAAGAAAGGTTTCTGCCTGTGTTAGAATTCTCAACTTGAACTGAAATTAACTTCTACATTGGCTAGATGTAAATGATTGTGTGTGTGTGCTGTTTTGCAATTACCATTCTCTCTCTCTCTCTCTCTCTCTCTCTCTCTCTCTCTCTCTCTCTCTCTCTCTCACTCTCTCTCTCTCTCTCTTTCGTTCCAGGTCTGAATTTAGAGTCAGCTCTTTCATTAACATTTAACATCCAGGGGAAACTAATTGGAATTTGGAGTTTTAGAGGTCTGGATGGGATTATGAAAGAGTTTATCACTTGACAGATAACTTCATTTTCTTTTTACCTTTATATATGTTTTGCTAACAGGATTCCTAAATTGTGTGAAAGCTCTAAAGTCAGATGTATAATGAAAAAATGCAACTTAATGCTTTAAAACACAGGAGAAAGGCTGCATGAAAAAACTTACATCATGTAATAAGTTACATTGTAAAACAGAACAACCAAGGAATCGAACAATGCCAGCTAATACAGGAACCATGAGAAGCAGATCAGTTGCCTTGAAGTATTAGTGAGTTAACAAAATAGTGTACAGTACTTGAAAGGGAATGTGTGTGTGTGTATATCTATCTATCTATATATATATATATATATATATATATATATATATATATATATATATATGAACTTGCATAACATGTCAGAGGTGCGATTTGATTACGAATAACCTGCAGGAAAAAAAATCAGCTGCATTCATTTGGGTACATGTTGATTTTTCTTCACTGCTTAACAAAGCAGTGTGTGTTCCAGTTCCATGTAGCTGATATGTACATTGAAGAAAGCATAGGCTCTGTCCATCATAAACACATAAACAAATAGTATTCAATAATTAGAGTTGTAGTGGAATATCTTTGTGCATCTTAACATTCAAATAAGTCACAAAATGCTTTAACAGTATTGTATTGATTTTGATTTTCTCATCTGTAAAGAAAATAATGATTAAATGCATTTAATACTCTTATCTATAGTAAAACTTATTAAAAAACATTTAAATTAAATATATTTAAATTCATTAATGTTATTAATGGATAGCATGGGAGAGGGCTAAAGAGAATAAATGTTAATTATGTTATAGGCCTTACATCTAATCCCAGTCCTGCCCAATAGCCACATATTACCATATACACTTTCTCCTTCAAATCTTTGCCCACATCCTATGTAAAACTGCTGTTAAACAAACTTAAACCATGGTCTTCTTCAGCTGATGACCTTCCAAGTGAGTACCTAAAAGTAGCATCCAATAGCATTGTCTATCCTGTCTCAAGCCTTATAAATTGGTCAGTCCAGAAATCCCACATTCCTTCTGTCTGGAAGAAGTCACACATTATTCCTGTGCACAAAGGAGGAAATTCAACAGCCATTAATAACTTTAAACCTATAATAATCTTATATCCCCTCACCAAGATACTAGAAGAATATATTCAAAAACAATTGCTAGAGTATCTACTGCAGGAAGAACTCCTATCCCATAAACAACATGGCTTCTGTCCTCCCATAGTAATAGCGCTGTCCTTCTAACCTATATAGATATTGTCAATAAAGCTAGAAATAATGGCAAACTAGTCTCTTCCTTATGTCTAGACTTCTCTAAAGGCTTTGACACAATTTGTCACAGCAAACTTCTACTTCAAATGTCCTTACTAGGTATCTCTCAGCCCACTGTTCTGTGGTTCAAAAGCTACCTGTCCTATAGGTATTAGTCAGCAAAATGGCATTCTATGCTCTCTCCTTACCTCCCAGTCACTACTGGTATACCACAAGGCTCTATCATTAGTGCCTCCTCTTTAACATTTTCACCAACACCCTCTATACTTCCACATAATAGGCCACCCTAATACAAAATGCAGATGATTCCACTCTCATCTGCATATCTGACAACATGGTGCACCTCTGAAAAATTACTCAGATAGCCTTAACAGCCACTGTAACATGGCCTCGTAACTTACATCTCATGCTTGACCGAAAAAAAGACATAACTGCTACTTTTTTCCCCCAAATCCCTCTCTCATGAAAAAAAAACTAAATTTAAAGTCCTCTCTCTTCATAATACAACCATTGAAGTCACTTCTCATAGCAAACTATTAGGGGTGATAGCAGATGATAATCTTGCATTCAACCTGCATATACAAAATTGCATAAGAAAAACTCATCAAAAATTAGGGATGCTTTTCATAACCAAAAACTTTCTCACTGACATAACTAAAACTACACTTGCCTCTACTTATCTCCTCCCAACTCTTGTTTATGGTGCTCCCATCCTTACTAACCTGTAGGCTTCACATAAATTAAAACTTGAACAATGCCATAATAAAGTTGCTACATTTGTAGCACATACCCCTTTCAGAGCCCACCACTGTATAGCACTGAAAAGCCTAAATTGGTTAGAACTGCCACATCAACCAACATATACACAGCTTCTTACCCCCCTATAAAATTATCCAGCACCTGTCTGCCTGTCCGGCACTAAAAAACATTCTACACAACTATGTTCCCATTCGGTCATTGCAATCCAGTGAGCAAAAACTCCTGTCTATAAACCTAACAAAGCTACTGTGCTTTGTCTGTACTCATACAAAGTTGCTAAGGCCTGGAACTCCTAACCTGTATCCATCAGGTCTATACCCTCCCTCCCATCTTTCAAAACCTGAAAGACTTCCTATTTAAAATCTGACTCTGTTCTTGTTCAAAACCAGGATAAATGATATTCTTAATTGTGAACAAGTACCTTTTCATTCCTTATACCTCCTTACTCTCCCTTCTTCACTTACCTCCATGTTGCCATCTAATTCTCTTCCCTGACTTTCTCTCTAAACATATCACGTCTGTTTTCCCTCACTTCATATTGCAATTCCTATTTGTATTACACTAGCTTACCTTTAATTTCTCTACAAACTGTCTAAAATTTCTCTAAACATTAAATGATTGTCATATACCTTGTAATGAGTTTTCACCAATGTTTCTGTATTATGTCTAATGTGTTAGTTACTTAAACTGCTGATTTTTTGTTTTATTTGTGAAGATTGTAAATGCATTTATCTTAAAATGTTTTGTAATAATTTGGAGGTTTTCTCCCTGGTTCTCAGATGAAAATGTACTTCTACCCAGTCAGACTTTCCTGGCAACCAGATGCCAATAAATAAATAAATAATACACAAGATTATTAACAGAGTGCAATGGCCTAGAATCGCAAAGCAAAGTTATGAGATTGCCTGTAATTGCTCATACAACACCTAACTTTATATGCTCTTCTTCTTGCTATATGTCTTAATGGACAAGACTTGGATTTTATATAGGTCTTCTAATGTTCCTGTTTTAATACAACATGTGAACCGTGCACTCAGAAGGATTGGAATCATGCTACAGAGATAAGGAGCTTTTTTTCCTTAACTGTAAAACGAACACTTCTGTCTGCCCACAGACAAGAAATCCATCGAGCACATCTTAGCATGTTATGCGTGCAATACTAATATGTTACAAATAACATTTACATATCTAGCAACCTAAAAGGGTAGACTTAGCTCTTTAGTAAAATTCTTCTGCCTAATGCACATTAAACCTTGTTTTCTGTGCCAAGTTTCTCAAAGAAAAAAGGACACAAGAGAACCAGAGTAAACTGACTGTGAGGTGTGAAAACCCCATCGCAGTTGGAGAAGATCCATGATTGATTATATCAAGTGTTCTGTAACTAATTACGGTTTAAATTACTGAAAGCATCCTTTATCAATTAACACTGTTATATTAATAAAAACATACGGGCAGTATAGTGAGTGCTTCTGCAAAGGTCAGTGACTTACCTCCACTCAATGAGAAAAGTTGTGATGTCTGCCACCACCAGTCCCTACTGGGGAAGTTGTGTCCACCGAAAATGCATAATCAATCATAAATGTCAAGAGAATTTAGAAAGAAAAAAAATGTTTCCTAATTGTCAATTAGCAGTTACATAAAATAAGTACATTTATTTGAAACTCTTACATAGTATATGAACGACGAGAAAAAAGTAAAATTCTACAAGACTGAGCTCTCAAACTGTCAGAAAAGTAGATTATTGGCCTTTGCATTGATAGTAGATATGGATTGTCCTGAAAAAATTTGCATTTCAATAAACATGTCCAGCTCTGGGCATTTGAAAAGGTGTTAACCCTATTACTCAAGTGTACTTGTTTTGTTACAAAGTAGTAATCTGCCCCTAGACAGTGAAAGCCAGAGTCTCCTATTTAGGGTTATCATTATGTGCAACGCATGTAGGAAACGACATATGTACATAATATTTAACATTTTGTGAAGAAAATGTACAAATCGTGTAGGAAATATATTTGTATCCGTAGATGCGTTTGATGCACCGGGAAATATAAAAACCCGTGTGTGTGTCACACAGCGAAGGTTCTGATGAGGAAAAGAATGTTAACGCGAGAAATGTTAACTCACTGGTAAGTATCGCCTCCAATGCAAATTTTTTCAGAGTTGCAACTGGCACTTCATACCCATGCAGAGAAACATGGAATGGGCTAAAGAGACCTCACCTCTCCCAATGATTATGGTACAGAGCAGCTCCTGTCTCAATAGCTAAAATAAAGCAAGAAAACATGCTGCTACTCAGACAAGTTATCTCAAATACTTTCCAACCAAGAATGTGGGCACTTTCTGTATTTGTGAGGTAAACACCTTAACCACAATGTCAACATCCATCTGTAGCTTTCCATTTCTGATACATGTTTGAAAAATCATTTCCTGCACTAAATTTAAAATCTCAACAAGAATGGAGGAACGTCATTTCAGTGTGTGCACCTCAGAATGTAATTATTTTCTCCCAGTGAAATATGTTGCTCAGTGCGCTATCATCAGTAGTTGAGTATCTCCGAAACAATAGATTAGTCTGCTAAGATAGAGGGGTGTCATATTAAGAGGAATATACACAATATCCAAAATCTAAAACAGTAATAAGTATAGCTCAGCAAAATTACAAAAAATACGGTTCAGTGGAAAATATGGATCATTTTAATTTAAAATATCCATTATTATGCTGATAATTTAATAAACGTGTATACCTCCCAGCTTGTCAACCCTAAATTCACTGCAGTTACCTTTGAAATAATCGTTGTGGACCAGATGAGAGAGGAGCACTTTTTTAATAGAAGTTGTTCAGTTAGGAATCCGGAAACTCAGTACCGTTAATAATAAAAGAATGTTTGTTTGGTCTTTTTTTTTTTTTTTATGTGTGTATGTACACACGCACCAGCCCCGCAGACATAAACCCCACATATACTAACACAAACGCCCCCCACACACACAAACACACACACACAACCCTCCAACGTGCACGTGTATGTAGGCATATGTATGTATACCAAATATATATATATATATATATATATATATATATATATATATATATATATATATATATATACATGTGTGTGTGTGTGTGTGTGTGTGTGTGTGTGTGTGTGTGTGTGTGTGTGTGTGTGTGTGTGTAGCTATATGCATATAGATAGGTGGATAGATAGATACGTGTGTGAGTAGATTTAGCTATAGATGTAGATATAGATAAATATATCGATATAGCTATAGATATAAATAGGAGGGGAAGAGAGAGAGCGAGGAATTTAAATAGATAAATAGATAGACAGTCAGACAGAGATCCCCAACTCCACGAAGAAGCTCAATACATTTAGAAAGAATAAGGTTAAACCTACGGGCAAAATCTAAATGGAGTAGAGAGGTGTAGACATAGTTGATATGCTTTTGAGTATGTTATGCTGCCCACTGCTGACCACATATATTTAAGCACAGCTTTCTGCAGACTGGTGTGTTATATGTTTATTTTGATAATAGTGTGCATTACTGTGTCTAATTTATTTGATTATTTACGTTTTGTTAGATAATAGAAGTGTATGGAGAGCATGTGTGAAAGTGTGCGGATGCCTTTTTTTGTTTGTTTTCTCTAAGTAAAATAAAAAGCAGTAAAAGGGGCAAAAAACAAAATAGTACATGGCTGTGACAATTACATTTCCGCAATAAACGGTTTTGGAACCCCAATCTTGATACATAGCTATTATATCACATTGTGTGAACATCGGAAACGTTTTTTTTTTTTTTTCAACCAATAACTTTATTAAATAACCGCCTGTCCATGGCTTTCAACGATTTGGGGACAAAGCCTGAACAGAGTCAGGGACAAATCCTGAAGTAATCATGGAGAATCAGAGACACTTTTAAAATATTAATACAATTAACTTGAGACATTGGCAGAATAAAATAAATGTGAATTAGCATACATTTTCTGAAGTAAAAGAAGTTTATAACTCTAATCACTGCCATTATTTAGGAAATATAATTCACCATCGTTTGTATCCAAAATGTATTAGCTCTAGGATGGATCAAGAGGAACAGAGTTAAAATGTGGGTCAAAATCAGGGACAATTGAAAGGTATGCGCCTATTATGTATCCCCTTATTGTAATGAACAAGATAATATACAACCAGACTAATAATGTCAGAAGAAGAGGAAGACAGTTAAAAACATATATGCAATCGTTTTGCTCACTTGGATTGCGAATGGATAGTGCGCAAACAGCGACAGACATTTTGTGGGTGCTGTTCGTCTAATTATCACATCCGCATAATTTCTAGGAAGGAATTAAAGCACCGGAGCACATCTCCTGCTATTGTCCCCATCAGTCCTAATACATACTACCACTAATGGTGGGAAGAAGGGGTGAATAGGGGGTTAAGAGGAAGAATGTTATTGCTTCGAGTGATACTGAATGTATGTGGAATAAATAAGGTCAAGTTTGCAACAATTAGCCCCTACTTATTTCATCTTCCGAATGGAATTGATGTCGTAATTTACAAAGGACTCATTCAGGGTGTTTGTATGTGTGTGTCAAAGCAGTTTGTTCATATTATGTACTGGGGGTGTGATGTACTATGAATGGGCAGATCTTTGTGGGGTCATAGGTGTTTTTTTTTTTCTTAACATCATCACTTTATTTATGATAATTTTTGCGAAGTGATTTAAATATGCATTTTCGGGTTATAACGTCGTTCTAACGACACGTTATTTACTATTAAACAAACAGAAGTAGACAACGTTCCAGTAACCATTATAGTCTTTCAAATCATTATTTCCAAAGGTTCCGCACATTACTTTTTTGCCCTGGAATATTAAGCGCTCCTTTCCAGTTTATTTTTAAATGCAAGAATAATGCAGTTATTGATCTTGTAGACTAATATGCAGTCTCAGCGATGTTACATTTTGTGGAAACAATGTTAAATATAGTTCAATTTCATTGTTGTTGTAATGCTGACAATAAAAGACAATCCGTTTTTTTCATAAAGATTAATATGTTGTCTTTCTTAATTAATGAATAGAGAGCTAATTTATCTTCCGCCAAAAAATGTACTTTCATAAATTAACAGCTGCGTTCTGAGAAGAGTGTTTTCTATTTTCTCCTCCAAAGCCTACAATAATTCCAAAAAAGTCCATATGCAAAATATTGTAAAATATTTTTTCTAATTTTTGTATTATACAGAAAAGTTATCATGGAGCTTTGGAAATGATGACATCACCAAACCAACATGTGTGATGTCATAAAAATAATGAGGTGAAAAGGTGACATACTTACTCAACGACTTACACAGTTTGTGTCGTTTGCCAAGGTGTCTCTACTGCTTTATATCGTAGTCTTGTTTAAAAAAGCAATGAATTGGTCAACCCAAAAGCTTGAAAAGTAAAATAATAAAACAACACAAACTACACAGTAATGGTTATTGTGTCGTTTTATAACGGGAAAAGATGGTACCACATGCTTTGCTATATAATATAATTCAAACGTTTAATATATATTGGTAACATACTTGTTTATGCAGTGTCAAAGACGCTCGTATATAAGTGTTAAAAAGAGCAGATTTTAGACATAGATGTACTGGAGATTATTTTCCGCTTTATGTTCCTCCCGGATTTCTGCGGGAAGACAATGAAGGCAGAGGGGTAGATGATGAACAAGACAGATATATAGATGCCAGACATGCTGACATTTGCTTGCATGCATCATATATGCTGGCAAAGACATAACTAATTAGTTTTATTATAGAAACCATGGGAGTTACGTAGCTATTTTCGTATAATGACCATGTATGCCTTATTTACAATTCAGTATATGCGAGCAAAAATGTTTTATTTTGTCAACTTGGAAGGACTCCTCTGCCTGAAAATGAGCACAGACTTTCCCCCATACCATTCAGATTTGTTTCCTGAGTATTCCTTCATTTCAAATAGAGGTGGGAGTATATTCACTTATATCGAAACAAACCCTGAAACACACAAAATCCTAATTGTGTTGATTTGTAAACGGTGTTGTCAAACTAAAGGTTGAGGGCTGAGGTCCCGATGCAGCCTGCTACAGCTGGTCTCCTTCTAAATCGTGAAGTTTACTTCTAATTTCCGTTTGTTATAAAACATCTGGGCTTTGGCACTGGGATAATGAATTAAACAAATGAATTAAGCAAGCGTGGTTAACCCCCTCCCCCAAACACACACACACACACACACACACACACACTCTCTGTCTCTCTCTCTCGCTCGCTCGCGCACACACACACACACACACACACACACACACACACACACACACACACACACACAGCGTCCCTGATTTGGGGGAATGATTTCTACACTGTTGCAATTTAAGTTGGTGTTTTGTGATACCGGCACACCAATCTCGCAAAGATAAACAAATTACAAAATGGAATAATGAATCAATCTGTTGTAACCTTATACATCCGATAGTTACATAGGAGTTCCAATATTTTGATATGTTGTCTTCATATACAATTTGTCTAGCTCGAGATACGGATATCACCCAAAATAGTTTATAGAAGACGCATTCTCCGAAAATAAACTGTTATACTTGAATAAATAGGGCTATATGTAAATGAACCAAATGACTGTCACCTCCGATACTTAAGAAATTCAGCAATTACGGAAATAGGTTGCGTGTGTGTGTGTGTGTGTGTGTGTGTGTGTGTGTGTGTGTGTGTGTGTGAAAGAGAGAGAGAGTTTATTATATAGTTTGGTGGGTAGGCATTTGCAAATTAACGTTACATGACTCTTTAATCACACTCTATGATTTATTTGTGTATAAACTGTCACACGGAAAGGAATGAATGACCATTTACTTACCTGTTTCATGACGTCATTTGCCCTAAGATTTCTAAAGCACCCCGATTTATTTTCAAAAAATTCAAAATGCAAAAATACATAAAGACAGAGAGACAGATAGACAGATAGATGGATGAATGAAGAGTACAAAGAAAGAGTTATACGGATGCTCTACATTATGAATAGTTAATTATCAGATAAGTCAGTACAGACAGCCAGGAGCACAAGTTGTTAACAATAAGAGAATTACCACCGTTAAAGCTGCCAGTTAAAGATTTACAGAGCATTTATTTTTCAGAGAAAAACCTGCTTATGCTTACTCTGAGCATTCACTGCCCACAGAAGACAGAGTATTATTTATATTTTAAAATACAAAAAATGTAAACCACTGGTGACAGAAATGCATGACTTAGAACCATTTGCGTGTAGGAATATGAACGGAAAATAAACAGTGTCCGTTATTTTAACATTCAACGACCTGTACACAAATTGCATTTCGTTAAGCTGTTTATATGCGCTCATATTATAAGCCTTTGCGTCAGACAAGTGCCCCTAAATTTTAAAAGTAAATGGAAGTGGCCATTTCTTGTGCAACTCAACATTGTTTTGTTTGAATATTAGCTTTGTTTAGGTTCATATCACTTCAAGACAGTTTATTTTCATTTCTATGTCTACTGCCTGATATTTATCACAGTGTTTGGTTCAATGTATGATTATTGGTCAAAACGATTCACATGACAGAGGTAAATTGTGCTTTATCCCACTGAATGACAGTCCTTTCAAACTGATGTCTTAAGTTGGTCATAAAATCATGGGTATATGATCAGGTTAACGTTCAATATTATGTCTGTCTGGCGCTTTCTGTCTTCTGCTTATATATAAACAAAAAATGTCGAAAACACACCCCTCCTAATGATATAAACCAGCTCCGGGATGGCAATACAATGGGGAAATAGCAAATTCCGTGTTCAAGTTTTTGTGTTTTAGACATTTTGTGTTTCAAATTTTTGTTTTTCAGAAAAATGTCATGGGTCAATAGAGACAGAAACACTGATATATAGATAAAATAAGAGCAGAGGATTAAGTGAACTGCTTCCGTTGGTTAGGGTTTGACTACCTCCCTTTGCCCATTGTGTAACCAATCAAGTCATTTAAGGCACTTAACCAAACAATGTTCCAGGTTGCCCCTGAAAAGGGGCAGCTGTGTGCCGTGGCCTTACCTGTATGTATGTATATATGTATGTATATATATATATATATATATATATATATATATATATATATATATATATATATATATATATATATGCATAATACTATATTCCTTTCACACTGTCATGTGTGTCTTGTGTTTGGAATTTGAATAGTCTGCTCTTATTTACATTGTGAGGAATGTTCAGTTCCATTTTATCACACTGGTTAGTCTACTTACATAAATAAGACGAAGTTCAAACAATTAAATATAAATCAGTACTTATTGTACTGAAATATTGCTTTCATTGCAACACATAACTTGTTATGCTGCTTTGGAGCAACTAGGCATAACATTTTTAATGGACACAATAAACTCTGTGAAGTGATTTAAGCGTTTCACTTTTCAGCATCATATTATTCAGAATTAAATAGGCAAAAAGAAAAAAATCCAACAAGCTTTATAGCCCTTCCTAACATTTTCCAGAAGTTCCACACATTACTGTTTTACCCTGGAATATTAAGTGCTCAGCCCAAGTTGAACCAATTAATTTCCTGTTTTGAAAAATCTTGGTCAAAGGTAAGGCAATCACTGAATTTATCCACCGATATACAATATGCATTTTGTATTCTTACTAATGTTACTTTTTAAGCAAATAGAAATCAGTATTGTCCTATCAGGTAAGCTTCCATTAGAGACCAGCTCATTTTGTCACAGCTCCATATTATATGGAAGTCCACATCCGTGACAATGGCTAGTCCTTGCACTTTGCGGCTCATGCTGTAGCAGCACCTTTCTTGTAAAGACATTTTTTAACGTATGACCACTGGCTGAATGCCTAATTCAATAATACATACAGAAAATAATAGTATCACTTACATTTATAATTATAAATAACATAAAAATGCATTGTATCTACCTTGTTACTGTACTATGAACAACTGTGTAGCCTTTATTATATGTATAATTTCCTGTAGGTGTTTTGCCCATTGAGCAGGGGTCCTGGCTGAAAGGAGTTTGCCTGTCACTTACCCTGTTAACCTAACTAAAACAAATAGATAAATAAATAAATAAATAAAGTTGGTATTTCATATATGCTGCATTTGCTGTTGTTATTTCAACAGTTTAATACAGTCTTACTTCAGAGTATTGCCATGCATTTACCATTCTATAAATCTGAAAGATTATTTGATTTAAGCTTACATTTCAAGTTATGCAATATGCATTTAGAAAAAAAATAAAGGATATATATATATATATATATATATATATATATATATATATATATGTAATACAAAAATGACTCATTAAAAATAAAACAGAATACCAGGTAAATAAATTATCTAACCACTTAAACCACCAGCTAGCTCACTCTAACCTCACCAGAAAGAAAAACCCTTCCGCATCCTACGTTCTGTGTTGCTAAATTAAACCCGAAGGGGGGGGGGGCAATTGATAAGAACCAATGTTATGCACTCTAGTGTCTAACATAAAGCGCTCATTCGGAGTTATAATTATGGGGCTAAGGCTGTGTGCTCACCCTCAGCCTCATCAATCAAACAATCAGTGACAAAGTAAAAAATATTGAGGACTAAAGGTGCAAATCAAGGATATTTTTTTTTTGTTTTGGGGTATTATTCATTTACAAACCTGTTAGAAGAAGCTTTATATTAATATCATTTTTTCTGAATAATAGCAAGTACCCAACTTTAGTTAATGATGTGCGTTGGTGAATTCGTTCTTAAATCTTTTAACACAAAATCATACATTTTAAGAGTGGCAGGCCACCATTTTCAGGCAAGATCAGGGATGCCCCTGAAAATATATATATTTTGGCAGGTACATTGTGCAGCAATAATTATGACCTACTGGTCATTGCTCTCAGGGTTATACTTATACTCACCTCACCAACAAGAATTCCAGGCAAACATTGTTTTATTATCCATTTTACTCTAGCTTGCCTATTGTCCCTTGTTTTAGTTGCCCGGGCAAGAAAGCTTTATCTGTCTGTCTATCTATCTATCTATCTATCTATCTATCTATCTATCTATCTATCTATCTATCCATCTATTTTTTTAAGTTGCCCTGGCTGGTAGGAAAGCTTCACGGTTCTGAATGGACAACACAAACACACACACACACACACACACACACACACACACACACACACGAATACTTTAAGCAAATTACTGTTATAACGTTATAATTCTGTTTGGACTGTCTTTTGGCTTAACATTTTCATAGCTTGATAGATGATAATTGCTAACCCTGCTGCGCATTAGCATGCACTCAGTATGGCTGTCTTTTATTCTGCTAATACACATGTGCCTGAATCATATAACTCCAGACCTTGTAACATAGCGTTTTTTCTCCTTATTGTTATATATTAATTATCAACATTATTACAACAGGAAAAACAAATATTTGCCTTTTATTATCCGATGTCCCTTGCAATGATAAACTCCAGTCTGATGATATTGTGCAGCATGATAGTTGTGTGTGTGTGTGTGGGGGGGGGGGGTGCGTGGAGTGTGCCCCTGGAAAAAAAATGAATTATTTTATGCACGCAGGGCTGAGCATTTTTGCTGAAATGTTCAATCATTTATATGTTATGTAGTCAGATTAGAATAAGATTTTTAGCAGTTTGAGTCAATGTTTTAGTGCATGTGCAAGTGAGTACAAGACAATACAAATCCAGTATTAACTTCAGTGATTCTTAATGAAACAGAGTAAATTATGTTCTGAAGTCTACAAAAATAGCAATAAATAAAAGTAACCCACAGAGAAAGATCCGGAGCAGACACTCCTAATTTCCCGTCCCTCTCTCTCCAATATCTAGCTGTTATAGTACATAATTAAAAATAGAATAGGTGCAAAATTAGACGACACAATTTTACTTTGTTAATCATCTTATCACGTTAAAGGTTGACACAATTTAGATGGCACAAATCCATATGGTAATTCTCTGTACAAAACAAATAACTGGAATGGATGTTCGCTCTATGTGTCAAAATCTGCATTTGTAACCTTCAGAAATTAATAAATAGCATTTTCTTTCTAAATGAGGTGACATAAGCCAGACTACAAAAAAATGTTTCTGGGTATATCGGCTGCAATATCCACCGAAGCTTAGAACCCGTTCTTAGCCTTCTACTAGAATGCATACACGTGGGCAGTGAGGTGTATCCAGATGCAAGTGTATATACTCTATGCGAGCGCGTGGGCGTGCGTGTGTATACTATAAAGACACACACATACCACATACACACAAACAAATGTTCTAATACCAGAGAGGACGTTTGTCATGTTTCTTGTTTCCCTGCAAGTGGAAGACACTGAGCCATTTTTTTTTTTTTTTTTGCCTTTTCTACTGTTTAAATATTCGTTTAAGAGTGACAGGAATAAAAACTAATTTCATTATTCTCATGAATGTGCACAAGTTCAAAAACAGTGGTAAACAAACTGCATAAATGAAATGCTCAACATGAGGCATGATTTAAAATATAGAATTTAAGAAAAACTCGCGGACCAATGATAGTATTCAATTATTTTGAACTTCTGTTCAACAGCCACTGAAGAGTAATTAATTCTTGTGTTTAGCATTAGTGAAAGTCTTCATTATTCCACATTTTTGCGATGATTCTTGGTTCTCCTTTTGGTTTATAAAAATATATACTACAATTTTGTATACAAATACAGACCACAAAAATGTAAAAATGGTTATCACATAGCTTTCAACTTTTTTGCGCAATAATCGAGAATAAAGCTAAAAACAATGCGGGACAAAGGCCACAAATCGAGGGCAATTATTACCTTAATTTATTCCGAAAGTTTTAAAAAAATAGATTTTGCATCAACACGTAATACCTGAGGAATAAGAACCATAAAACTCTAGTGCCTGCCATCACTAATTTAGTGTTCTCTGAGTTAAATTACCTGAAAATTAAACATTTCGTGAGAGACAGAGCAAAAATATTAAGTAAAATCAGGAACATTCTGCAAATTTAGGTACAGCCGAGAAGCAGATTATCGGGGAAGTGTCTTAAAATATAATGTGAAACATAAGGGAGAAGTACCATATACCTTGTTGTTATTAATATTCAGGTATTGCTCTTGCCCCTAAGGCATAATAAGTGAGGGAAAAGAACGCTTGAAACACTTTAGAATACTGTTACTCTCAACGTGGTTAATTTGTAAGAATGATAATAGTATGCTGTATAACATACCTCTCAACTGTCCAGATTTTCGCAGAATATCCAGATTTTTGCTTCATGCTTTTTGGCCTGTTGCTCATAAATTTTGATTTTTCTGAAAGATCACTGAGGATTGAAGTACCTAAATAATGGCATACATCTTCATAATTGCATGCTGGCACAAATTTCGTTAATTCTAGCAACGTTCTAAGTTTATACGAACATTTTTTATGTCACTCCCTATTTTGGGGCCTTTGCCCCCATTACTTTATGCTTTGTCCGGAGGTTGGGCGGTATGAGTAAAGAATATGCAATTAGCAGGTGTGTGACGTGGGGAACTACTTGAAGATGGTCTTTAATTCCTAGTTACAAAACCGTAGAAAATAAAGTATATGAGTGCGACAACAAAATTCTGGAGAGAAATAAAAAAAATCCCTAAACCCTGGATGAGTAGAGAAGTGTGGACCCTGCAATCAAGCTCTTTCTCGAAAAAGACTATTGGTGCAAATATTAGGTGTTGCTAAACTACATGACAGGATCACCAAATGTGCTCGAGTAAGCATTGGGCTGAATACCACTCCTATAAGTTTCCCTGCGTGCCATTAAAGGAAAATATTCAGATGAAATTAGCAGCACTTGCTCAGGTAGGATTATCACCTGTGTCTCTTTATACAGGATAATCCCTATTTTGTCAGTTGTATCCTGCATGAAAACAAATGTATTCACCGTGTTTCCTCTAATAGTTGCATAAAATATTCATTTAATAGCTGAAACTGCTAAGTATTTTACGGGAACAGCTCACATTCTGAAAGACTGAGGTTTTATTTAGACAAAAAAAAAATTAGGTTCATCCCTTTGTACTTGCTGTGGATGTAGTTCGCCCCGGATAATCTCACATTTCCACATATTTCCATAAAAAAGGTCTCAGTGACTTTATGGTTAAATAACGTGATAAGAACTGTTGTTACATACTTTCCTAATTCTAGCTAACAACTTGTTTTTTTAACGCAGAAAGATAACTAATAAGATAGATGTAATATGAATGCACAGTGTCCACTTATTATATTTATTCATATAATGAGACACTTTTATTTTGCACTTGGAAATGTCTACCTGCAAGTGTTTGAACAGTCCAGAATTAACTGGTGAGAAAAAGCCATCCCACCAACAGTACAGTCTAAAAGGAAAGAACATATTTCTAATGGATTTGTAGACATATATTGCAAAACATAAAATTATCAACAAGATACTAGCTTTCTTTCTGTTCTAGTCTTGTAGTCTTGTTGAATAATTAAAGTTTTGCATTACTTGTGTGCGGAAAACAATGCATATATTATTTCTAATACACGTTTGTAGAAACAGGAAATAGAAGTTAGTAAGTGTGTGCGACCCTTTTCTGCAGTTCCGAAGCTATCAAATGAAAATAATTATTATTGACTTTCACTATCACTTACCGTCAAATGTCACTACGTTTAATGCATGGTGTCTGGATATTCTCCTGAAGTAGGAAATAAAATAATTTTTCCCGAGGGTGGAAAAAAAACAAATAACGTACTCGTTAGCCTTGATTGAAAGCAAGGAATCCAGTTTTCCCCGTTAACTATTACATCATAACAATATACTTTTAAGTGTGGTGCATACCTGTGATCAGGGTACAGCCCAGGAGCTCACCAACAACAGAAAGCCCTACATTCATTGCCTAGCTGCCTTCTTTTTGTACCTCCAACCGCGGAGTGTATTGTTATTATTGATAACCGAGAACTCCTTTCTTTACAAGGTTAGGCGTTTGCAAAGCTATTTATAAGGGGTCTGCTACATTTAACTCTTTTAATGTAACTTAAACCCCTCACAAAATCACTATGCTCTTTTTAATCATTTCCAGTCAATCTCTGCTTTTTATGGTGAATTTAAGGAGGGCAATAAATTTTCCCGAAACAAAGAATCTAGCTGTGCAAGAGGCTTAGGTTTCCCTAGGTTCAAATGTATTTTTATTGCCCGAAAAAACAACACGTTTTTATTACCAGGGAACACACGTTTTGTGTGTGTGTGTGTGTGTGTGTGTGTTTGTGTGGGTGTGTTACATACTCATGACATGTTTATCCCCCGTCTTAGAACTATAAGCCCCATTCCAAAGCCCACCCCCGACACACACAAACAGAAATCCCCACTAACAGACACAAGCACATACACCACAAACAAAGCTGGGACAGCAGTCTGACCTTTCCTTTTCTGGGCACAAACACATATATTACTCCAAAGGAAAAAATGATTATGTAAAGTATTGACCATCTTTCATTTGTAATCACATTAAATGTCTGCCTATCATATTAAAAGCAGAATCTTAAATTATGTATTTTCAAACATCTAAGCAGCTCTGTTGTAGTATATTGTAAAAGGCGCTTGCCAGCTACATCCCCATAAAGATAAAATAATAATAATAACAATTGAAACAGTGGACGGTTGCGGTGGTTGTAATGGTGTATGGGTGTTTCATAGACTTATTAGCATCTTCTTGAACGGCCAGCAGAGCCCATATTAAACATAATTAATTATTCCTATCGTTCTTTTCTCTACAGATATATACACACACTTACATACACACATCTGCTTTTAAGCAGACCACTGGCATTAACTATTAAACATCTTTAAAACAGCGTATATAGTAAGATCGCTGCATAATGGTTATCCACTCAACATCAAACATTTTGCTAAGGGTAAAGAGAAATACTAGCTTGTGCGATTTGTTTACCCTATTTAGCCCATGCTAATTTAAATGAATGATTTATACAGTTCCTTCGTTATCCTCCCCGTTCAGTCCGCCATCCATTTGGTTAAAAAAAGGGTTCATAAGCTCAGCCTTTTGCGCTACAAGCGCCCTGCAGTGACGTCACGCCCGTGCATCTGGGAAAGGATAATACTAACACGTGGTTTTCAAGACAGGGGGAGAATGAGGAACTGGCAGTCCCACGAACTGGTGTTCCGAAGTTCAGCAAATACTTCCTGCAGCTCCTCCCAGTTCCTCTGCCCAATTAATATCTGTGGCCCTATCCCTTTCAGACTCATGCAGCAGCCCAGGGTCTGGGTCAGTGAATGGTGTAGCATTTCTATAATTGATCTTCACCCAATCAACAAGATCTCGTTAGCAATCTGCCGCGCTGTTTTGATTGCCTTGGTCAGCCCCCTCCTCAACTATTTTTGGGTGGTATTTTGAGGATTGGAATCGGTGGTTCCTCGTCATGAACTCTTCATGTAGTGAGGAAAGAAACAAGTCTCTTTCTTAGCAAAAGGGAATCTACTACTATGCCATCGAGCTGACTGCCCGAGTCCTGCAGAACTGCAAAATGATTAGCCAGGACAACCGCTAGCAACTCAAACCAAAAATTATTTTCACGGTGGGAGTAGATATTAGACTTATCTTGGAGATCTGTGTGTATAAGTTCGGGATATATTTTCTCACGTCTTCCTCTTTCCATGACCTCTACTAAAGAAATGAAAACGGGAACACTTATACAGTGCTGCAGCGAGGAAAGGAGACGGAGTCCTTTGGATCAGCTTCCGCCCCCAGCCAACTCAAACAAGCCCCTAACCCCGTTCAGCATTGAGGACATTCTAAACAAGCCATCTGTGCGAAAAGCTCCGGTCTCAGCCAGCCACGGGCCTCAACCAAGGGGAGTTCAAGACAAAGTTGCAGGCGGGTCCGGGGCTCCCCGCAATGGAGTTGCAACTCAGTCATCTCCACTATGTGCACTGGAAGAGTTGGCCAGCAAAATGTTTAAGGGCTTGGAAGTGAGCGTCTTGCAGGCTGCAGAAGGTAAGCTGCTTTTAAATATTTTCTATAAAGCTTTGCAAGCTAATGAAACTGAGGCAGAGATTTGTTATTATTATTACTACTATACACTTTTGAAAGAAAAGCAACTTCAGATATGCATCACCCTATATATTACAATTGTGATTTCTAATAGATAGAAAGATACACGCACAGTGATGCGTAATTAATGCTCTTTATTTAATTCACAAGTATTTGCAGCTTTGCACGCTTCTTCAATTCACATTTTAAGCGCCCGTTTAAAACGCCCCATAGGTGTAATAAAGTTGTTCCTATTCCCAGAGCACAGAGACATCCCTTATTGAAAAGTAACACAAGAAAATCACATAATCATGGCAACATTTTATTGCAAACCTTAATAAAACAGATAGTGATGTGCAAACTCTGATATATTTTGGAAGGTGCCCAGAAGGATCGCCAAATAACAAAGTGTCCCAAACATTGGCAGAACTCTAACGGGCCTTGTTACTTACCCAAGATGAAATAAATACACTAATTGTCGTCTTCGAACAGTTCCAGTTGTTATTGGGTTCCCGTACTACACTGCATACTTGCAGAAAGAAAACGTAACCTTCTGAATGAACTGATTTAGAAGTCCAGACAGATAAATAAGTAACTATTTGGGCACTTGGGCGTCTTCATGCGTACCTGCGTTCTCGAACCCTATAAATGTTTAGCTGTTTGCATAACTCAGTTTTTGCTATTGCATGCAATGTTTTCAGCACAGAAAACAAACGCAGTTTCTTATTTTGCTCAGTTTCATTTCAGCTCTACACTAAATATTGTATTTTATGTATTGTGCATGCCATTAAATGTATAATATTTTTCTTCACAATGAGCAGATAATTATTATTTGTGTAACAGACAGCCCGGTGTTGCAACGAGGTATAGCTCAGTATTTTTTTTTCGTGAAAGTACGAAAAATAATTTGCTAAAGTAAAATGGGCAAGGTTCACCCTTTTCTTAAAGAACGTATATAGCATGCCTGTTTGTATCAGTCAGCCTTAGCGTAAGTACGTTTGTGTTTTCCACTGCTGGTTACTTAGAAGAATATTTGTAGTTATACTATTTTCATATAAATATAAACTCCCAGTGCTTAGAACAAGTTTGACATTTTCATGTTTCTTAAATAGAGCCTGTTGCAGTAGATAGGTCTATGTCCCATGGAATATAAAATGTGCATAGAACTGACTGTACAGTGTATGCTCTGTTTGCTTATTTCAGATACTTGGAATTTACTGTATGCAACTTTAGTATATCCGCAAACAAGGCTGGTGTGTGTGTTATAAAGTATGTGCAAATAACGCACCCGTGTACTGTATTATTAAGAATCTCCTTATGGATGAGGCGTGGGTTAATTTTAAACATACACGTTTTATGAAATCTTGAGTTTAAGAACACTGTTGGAACAGACTGTGCAAAATGTCACAATAATCATATTTGGTGTCACTTTCCCTGTAACACAAACAAAACGGTGTTTGTTGGTAAATGATGATCTGTGCTGGCCATACTCTCAACTTCTTGGCTCAAGAATCAAGGACAAAGTCAAACATAATGGGCGGATAGAGGCCCAAAAATCAATGACAATTTATTGCTCAATTTCACTTAAAAAGTTAACAGAACAACATATGTTTGCACCAGCATTTATTTTCTGAAAATACAAGAAGTATGAAGAGTCTCGCAGTATTGGCTAACTAGCAATTTACCAGAAAAAAAGTGACGGCAAAATATTAATGATAACAAGCGACATTCTGCTTTATCAGAGACGCTTGAGAGTTGTATTTGTTAAGACTGCTCTGTTTCACTGGGCTGACTTCTGATGATCATTGCTATATAGAAATTATCTAGTGTAAAGGCTTTTTTACATAGCTCTCATCTCAACCAATCAGAGAACAATCTCAACAAACTGAGGGACAAATCCAGAAATAATTAGGAACAATTCGGGACGCTTTTAAATTAGTACTATTAACTTGAAACACTGACGGAATAAGAGAATATGAATTGATAAGCATTTTCTCAAGTAGAAGGAGAAGTATAGTGCTGTCATTATCTGTTAAATGTAATTTACCGCATTTTCTCCAAAAATGGCCAGTTTTAGGAGCGATTTAGAGGGACAGAGCTAAAGTTTGGGTCAAAATCAGGGACTTTCCTGAAAATCAGAGACAATTGAGATGTATACATTAAGTGGGACGTGCGGTAGAAAGATAAAGATGGAGAGACGAATAAGACAGCTAACGCACTTTATTATGGGGTCTCGGGTTTGTTTTTGTTAGTCTCCAATGTCTGTTGTGCGACACCGACCAAGTCACTTAATCAGGAAGTGCTCCATGGTCGTTCCTGGAAGCAGGTACTTGTATCTCCTGGATTTACCAGGTTAACGTGTGCATAAAGACAACACACAAAAAGTAATAACACATATAGTATCAATATTTAGCCAGTATCATACCATTCATCATGCAAACATCACTGAATAACTTAAAGGAATAAAGTTTAGACCCCCCCCAACACACGCACATACACCTGTAACATTACTGCTTATCTACTTTTATTGTGTGTTCTTCCCTTCCGTGTGAAGAACTTCCACCAGATAGCATTAAGAATTGCTTTCTGTCCCACGTGTCCAAAAGTAATTGGTAAACATATACCTCTCAACTGTCCCTGATTTTCAGGGACTTCCTTGATTTTGACTAAAATTTTAGCTCTGTCCCTTTTAATCCTTCTTAACACTAGTGGCTTTTGGACAAAATGTGTCGAATTATACTTAATAAATAATGACAATAATTAAGAGCTGAATAATTATTTTACTTCAGGAAATGTACATTAATCCACATTTTCTAATTCTGTTAATGCCTCAAGTTAAAAGAACTAATATTTTAAAGGTGTCCCTTATTTTTTTCTGGATTTGTTCCTGATTATGTTGAGATTTGTACATGATTGGTTGAGAACTATGCATATCATTTACAAGTGCACAGTTTGATCAGAATTGTCTATATCTGTAAACTTTTCTCATGAAATGCTTACAAAAGAGAACCGTGATAACACCAAGGTACAAAGTGCACATTTTTTGTGTACTAAGTGTATATCTTTTAATGTCAAAAACAAACGGGTAAACAGTCATACAGATAAACCAGGATTGTCTGGGTTTTTCTTGAAAGTATTTACTGCCAAGAAATACCCACCAGCTCCCGTGCTAAATAAATGAGAAAATGTGCTTAAATTGCACTCTACGCATATTCTTTTAGTATGTATTTCTAATGTGTCCTTGTTGCATAATATTTAGGTACATGGCATTCGTCATAATATTCTTTTTTTTCTCATTTAAAGTAGCATTTATTTCTATCTCCTTCTTCCCTATTTTCCAGGTCGTGATCACATTAACGCTTTTGGTCACAGACAACCTTCCAAAAAAAGGAGAAAGTCTCGTACAGCCTTTACAAACCATCAGATCTATGAGCTGGAGAAGAGATTCCTGTACCAAAAGTACCTGTCTCCTGCTGATCGGGACCAAATTGCCCAACAGCTGGGCCTCACCAACGCACAGGTTATTACCTGGTTTCAGAATCGGCGAGCCAAGCTCAAGAGGGACTTAGAGGAGATGAAAGCAGATGTAGAGTCACTTAAAAAGCTTCCTCCTCAAGCTTTGGAGAAGTTGACCTCAATATGTGACCCGGATGACCCTCCTGTCCATAAGCATCACTCAAGACCCTTGTCACCTTGTCTCTCACCTTCACCTCAAGGACTTATAACCTTCCCACAGTCCCCGCAGTCTTCCTCTAGGGATCATACAACAGACGAGTTCTCAGAAGATGAAGAAATAGAAGTTGATGATTGAAACGAGAGAAGGTACACAATTACAAACTTTTTAGATGGGGAGAGGGGACAAAACTGATTCACTTCATCCTAAACATTTTGTTTAAGCAGTATTATACCCGGCGATACAGACTTTCTGGACACATGCCATGCTGTCGTTCTGTCGTCAGCTGTTGCCTTTGAACTCCACACAACTGTGTAAGGGATGAAGCTCTGAATGAAAACGGTTGTCTGCTTTGTCACTGTGCGAATGACTTAAGTGCGGATGTGCATTACGTTTGTATGTATGGCTGTTTATCACCGGTTTCAGGGCTATAGGAATGTGATTACTGCTCAGCCTGAACCAAATTTATAAATAACCTCCACTTTTCTGGGAAATTTGTGCAATTCAAGTTTGTCTCTCGCTTTGGACTATCGAGAGAGACCACTTTTTTTCTTTTTTTCCTTTTTTATGAAGCTGCTAAATTTGAACATTTGAAAGTTGAAGCTATATGAACAAAATACTGCCCAGCAGTATTTTACTTTGTAAGAAGTTTAACGGTAAAGTTAAGTTATGTTTTGGTGGGTAGGGTGGAGAGGGTCAAATTATTTTCATTTTGTATTATAATAAATATAGTAATATGCATTTACAAATTCAAGATCTTGTCGTTTATAATTTTTGGCATACCGCGTTTACTACATTTCAGTACATAAAGACAGTGGTTTACAAATAGAGTTCAGCCACCTATATAAAATATTGTAAATGGTTTCAGAGGCACAAAATAGTGGACTAATTCAGTTGTGTATATATTTTGAATAAAAAATACTCTATCGTGGTAACTGATGCATGTGTCATTAGTTGTTTGAGAAAGCAAACGAGTAGTCTGTCTTTCTATTATGTGCATACTTAACAGATATGAGAAACAGTTTAATAACTGTAAATAAGACTGCACATGCTGCAGAGCTGCAAAATGTCTTGTTCTTATTGCTAAGATATCAGTGTGGTACAATGTTCCTCTTATTAGGGCTCTAGGATATAATTATTTGGCAATCCACTTTCTCTAACTGCAACACTATGTTGCTCATATTAGAATCTACTGTATTTTTTTTTACTTTCCAGTTTTATTCAATTAACCTCATAGACAATTATTGCAAAGCAATGCAATGGAAAGGTAGCCTAAACAGAACAACTGTCAAGGGGTCTGTGTATTCCAGTGGGTGTGAAACAGTCTGCTAACATCTCGATGCCATATGGTTTCTGAATTTGCCCAACACCAACTAGTCAGCATGATTGATTAGTTAACCCGCCTCTCCCCCTTTAAACAGCCTCTTGGAACCCTGCAGCACCAGAGATTCTGCACCACATCTGCTCCTCCCTGTAATAATCAGAAGGACCATGAATAGCAATTGATTACCTGGGCCCCCTAATGAATAAATCTCAATAGGAGGGCTCCAAAGACACGGTCCCTTCGTGGCGCTCTCTTTCTTTTTCTCTAAGGGTTCCTTTGTTTTCTTTTCTGTTATGTGTGTTCTTGCTGCTGTCTGCATGGCACTTTGTTTTTCCACTCCATTTGTAACACTTAACCAGATCAAGGCAAATGGGGGGGGGGGGTGAAGTGCGCGTAAGACACACCAGATTAAGTTGTTCTGAGGTTGAAAAGTCAAGTAGTTTCCTCCTTTCCCTGTTTAAGGGTCTAGGACAGGCAACGTTTTTTTGAAGTTATAACAACATAAACGCACCTTCTTTGACTATGTAAGTCGTGCATATTGTAAGACACTGTCCCTATTTGCATACGATTAAATATAATTCAATATTTTATTCATGTTTATACTATGTTTATTTATGTCTCCAGTCGAAAGGCCCTACAAGAGACACAAGCCTCTCGAGTCTGTTTTATTGACTTGGGTGTGAAATGACTTTGCAGGCGAGCTACTACTGGGTAATAATTTGAAATGTCGGGACCCGCTAAAGCGAGTTTCGAAACGCGGAGAGTGAATATACTAAATACACACACACACACACACACACGCGCGCGCACACACACGTGTGTGTGTATATATATATATATATATATATATATATATATATATATATTAAGCCCGAGATGCCATTTCTTGGAATATTCTATTTACTTCGAGGTATGACAATCTCGGAGTTGATGCATGTATATATACATTTGAGGGGGGGGGGGGTGTAGGGCCTCATGGGGCTGCAGGAAGTTTTAAAGAGAAGAGCGATTTTCGAGATTTGGTCCTCTCTTTTTTTTCGGCTGGGGAGCCTTTTATTATTACTTCCATCCATCTATCTGGCAACGCACGCATTTATCTTTCTGTATGTACAGCCCTTTCAGCTTCTTTTGTTGTAAAGACAATTTGGGATATTTTCTTTCAGAATCAAAGTGGCTACTTCAGGCTTTATTGACGTTTTTAATCACAGTAGAATTATTTATGCAAGGTATATCCTTTAATATGCGAGCTAAGTCTGTATACAAAGATTAATTGCCATCAGCAGAATGGGGCATTTACAGACAAGTTGCTGTAAAATTAATGTTAATCTTTTTACCCTCTGCTTTCATTTCTGAAAGGCGATGTTAACGGTGTTTGTTAGGTACGAATGTGTGTGTGTTTTTCTCAATAGCTACACCCTTGTCTATATATAGCTAGCTAGATAGCAAGATAGATAATTGTATATGTCTATTTACATATCTACTTGTGATTGGTTTATATATAGAGAAAGAGAGCTAGATAGAGAGAAAGATAGTACTTTGTTTGTAGAGCTTCTATAGGAAACTTTAATTGGAAAATGTGACTTAATTTGTATTTTCACTCGTACTCACTTGAGTAGCGTTTTGAAATGGGTCTGTCTTAATATAGCGCCTTTTTGTTTACTTCCAGTTAACACCCATAGCTCCCTGTGGCATCTATACCTTTCTTGACTTTGATTTTCTAAGTGACTTACCAGCTAATGGTAGGCAGTCTTAGAAAGTGCAAGGAGTTATTAATAAAATTGTACTAATATTGTTAATATGTGATGTCCTGCACCGCAGAAGCATTAATTATTGTATGTTTTAAGTTGATTTTTCCGAAAATACTCTGGAATGCAATGATGAACGTGGGCTGCAAGAGGTGCGGCAGTCCACACCACGTGAGTTAGCAAACCGATTATTTCAGAATGTGCCTCCATGCTATACTGTTTTTATGTATGACGATGTCTCTTTCTGTACACTACACTAGAACCCGATAGTAGTCCGTAAATATCAACAGCTTTAATGCTGTTAAAGTGAGTGGAGGAGCTTAAGGGATTGCGAAGAGGCAGAGACAACATTGCACACTCACAATGTCTGGGTTTTCCTGAGAGGCCAATTAAGGGATGTAAATAACTTAATAAAAACTGTGGATCCTTCACTATTTGCCCAGACAGGCAGGGAATGGCACACATAAAGATAACCTACAACTGATTTTTTTTCTGCTAACATTTTTAAGAATTATTTTTTTTCAGTGAAAATAATAAATAAAATAATTAAGTGAAAATATTAATAGTAAGAAAAAAAACCGAAAGATGCACATGACAATAGAAACGTTAGGTGAAAACTGTTTTAAATACGGTTAATCCACTAAAGATATACACTATTTCATCCTTTTATTTTAGTTGCTATGTAGTAGCTATGTAGCGTTGTGGCCTCACAGTAAGACGCTGACCGGTTCGACTCTCAGCTAGAGCGTCTTCTGCGTGGAGACATGCGTAAATGGGCGTACCTTCGTTGAAGGTTGTGCGTTAGGGCTGGCAACTCAGCACGTAAAAATCAACTGCCAATCATTAGCGGACCGGAGTTCCGCTGTGGCGACCCCTAACCGGGAAACGCCGAAAGACACAACAACATTTTAGTTGCTATGTAGTATGTTTTTTTACTTTGTCATACTTGTTTTGCTATGGGTCTAACTAAAGTTTACTCTATGCCTAACGAAGCAATTTACTTTACCTTTAGTGATACTCTCGTGGCACTTAGAATATTTTACTCAGTAAATACATTAGAAATAACACGCATTAACCCCCCCCCCCAACACACTCCTTCCTTGTTTGCAATGGTATAATAATTGATCTGAAAGGGAAATACAGTGAAAGGCGTGCCTAGTGGTCACCCGTTTCTGTAGTTCCTTCTTCTGTTTATAAATTGCAGTTAAGTAAAAATCAGAAGAGTGTGTGTGTTTATATATATATATATATATATATATATATATATATATATATATATATTTTTTTTAATTACAGGAAGAAATATTTAGAAATCATAAAAGTACTGTGGTGTGGAATAATCACCCTGTGTTCAAATAATAAATATTATAATAAGGTAATACGTTTTAGTATGCGCCCAACCAACTTTTGCATAAGAAATGAAATCAGAATTACTGTTCTTTTTCACCATAACATCCATTAAAAAAGTACAATATAAACGACGATTTATTGACAAATAATTTTTTTCTGCTTTTCTTCGGGTACAGTTTAAATGGAGACACTGGTGGTTTTTCCAAAGAACAGTCGAAGCAGTTAAACATTTCGAGCTTTGATTTCAGCTTGCCATTTTCTTTTTATAAACTGGCTACACAACGTACCAATGAAACATTTTTACAGTTTTACCATGCCTGTGTGTGTGTGTGTGTGTGTGTGTGTGTGTGTGTGTGTGTGTGTGTGTGTGTGTGTGTTTTGGAGGGGCTGGTAGTGTGCCAGTCTCGAGGCAGGGCATCGTTCTCTGTATAAGCAATTAATTTGAAATTAAGTATGTTTAGCATGTTACTTTCAAACTAATAAGGCAACCCTTTTAAAATTGTTAATAGTTGTTCCTATCAGTCTTCACATGTTTTTATTCTAAGTTGTTTTGAATACACCCCATAAATAAATAAATAAATACCTAGAGTTACTATTGACCTATAGTGCAGGCGCTGGCCGGAATGCGACAGCATTTTGAGGTTTGCCATAGCACTCAACAGAACGAAGGACAAATACAGAAATAATCGGGCACAGTTAGGGGCACTTTTTAAAATATTAGTACTATTAACCTGAGAAGTTGACAGATTAGGACAGTGTGAATTAGCGTGCATTTTCTGAAGTAAAAGATGTCTATGACTCTAATTATTCTCATTATTTGATAAATGAACTCCACCCCCATTTTCTCCACATGTCGTCAGTTTTAGGGTGGATTAGGAGGGACAGAACAATATTTTGAACTCAAATTAGGGACGGTCGAGCGGTATAAATCTGATTACAAAATACATATTAAAGTTATATTTCAGCTCTATCTTTCTCACAGGTTAGTAATCTACATCAAGTAACCTCCAACGCCTGCTTAATTAATAAAATGCTTAAGAATGGTGATTTTTTTTCTTCCTGAAAATATTAACATTTGTTGAGCTGAATGTTTAATATGCAAACACTGTCTTCTATACATATATTTACTCACCAAAATGTGTCTTACTCTTGATTAAATTGAAGGAGCAAGGCACAGTGGAAACAGTGGAAACGGTATTTATGGATTATAATGCACTATCACACAAAGGATTATGGAACTTTAGTCTGCTGCCCAAGGTTTGAGTCCCTTACCCTCCATTTTTAACTGACAATGTAAATCCACTAGACCCACCTGCCTCTTTTCAGATCTAGCCTGTCTGGTTAAATGACTTGCTCAGTGTCACACATAATGCTGAAACTCCTTAATAGCGGAGAAACATTGTTGACAAATAGCGACTCACTAAGTGATACTGAGGAGTACAGGGTGAAGTTACTTAATATCGCATAGCCTTAATCTCCTGCACTAAACCGCCAGGCATCTGGGTTAACCTGAAAGTCCCTTTACCTGACAACAGTTTTACCCCCCCCCCCCTCAAAAAATAAAAAAACGCAGTCATGCCTAATGGACCTCAAAAATTTAGAATATTGCATTCTTATTGTAGTAAATAACAGTCCATGGAGAGATAACACAAAATTCATATAACTTACTGCTTTGTGTGAACTTTCCATATAAGAACAGTAAGCATGAAATATGTATGCGGATTTGTAGCAATATTGACTTTAATGTGGAATTTTATTCATCTGTCTGGGGTACCCGTGATATTATATTTGGTAAGAGAACCGAATAATAATGAATGTATGTCAGTCAATTCCATATTAAGCTGCAGAAAAAAGAATACCATCGGTTAATGATAATGTGACTAATATAGGTCTATAACAAGTGGGAATAGACCACTTGACTTATCAAGGCAAGGACAAACAGATAATTTGGGATAGAATTTTAACAACCGTCTTTTGATATCTCACGATGTATCTATAAATGCTGCCTAATAATGCCATCAGTGTGCATAATTCATATTCTGCAACATTTATTTTTATTTGCAGTTTGTTTGCCAGGATGGTCCATTGGGCCAAGAAGAACCCGTTTTCAATGGAGTCCTGGGGAGAAAAGCTCCACAATAACAAAAGTTATAATCAAGTAATTATATTACAGTAAATACAGAAGTACAAATAAAATCATATTATTTAAAGATACAATATGAAACAAAGTTAAGAAAAATAAGAATTGTTGTAACTTTTTGCTAGTACTTTACAAGGAAATGAATAGGACTCTGGAGTACATGAGATGTCTGAGGTATAGGGAGGAGAAGAGAAGACTTTTTCTTTAATTCAGCAAATCAGTATTCAAGTCGAGTGTCACAGAAACGGCTATGGCTCTCCGAGTGAATCAGTTTCTGCAAGGTAAGTTGTTAAAAAGCTTCTCTGTAGTTTTATATTTTCCCTTAATTTTGAGTATTGTTTTATTTCATCCATTTATCTATCAGTTTACTTATTTATTTACGTAATTATGTGAAGGACTCGCTTTCATTAGCAAATTAAGTTGATTTGCTTACAGTTGTTGATGCTATTTGGTTATTGAACAATTCAAAAAGTCAACATTGTATTGTCTTTTTATCTAATTTCTGTAATACAACTTGAAATGAGATACGTTTTAATCAGTATAATATAAACAGGTATGTATGCTGACAATAACGTATGCTTGTGTGTGCGTGCATATGTGCATTTATCTATTTTATTAGTTTATATATAATAATAATTGCTACCAATTTGTTAATCAGATAGGCCCACTGAAAACATAATACTTTTTGGGGAAACATCCCCAGTTAATTGGGCTTGCTTAGGGTTATACAGTAAACAGATGAGGGCTGAGGGAATCAAACCCTGTATCACAGATCCCAGTCTTTACTCTCTGCGCTAACCGCCAAATTCGTTTACCTTAATCAGTTCATTTAATGTAGTTATTTATTTACACTATTATATGATTGAATAATTCAAAATTGTGTTATGTTAGTTTGCAGTATTTAGCGTTATTTGGTTAGTGGTCGTTTAAAACAACTGCTTTTTATTAAATTGCTGTAATACACAACTCAAAATAACAATGAGATGGGCTTCAGTCAATTCGGTGTAAACATAGAATCATATACTTAACGTATTTACCTTTCATTTTTTAGAGGCTTCCAGTACAACAGAAACACAGAAATGATTGTTACCAAGTTAACTGTATCCGAAACCTTGACCAACAACGTGTGAAGATATCTGTTCCTTTACAATGCAGCCCTGTTTTAACAGCCAGAGTATTTTAGAATCCTGCTAAGGATTTTGTACTTTGTATTAACATGCCCTTTTACACAGCCTAAATATAACATAAAATGTGCTCATTCACAAATCATAATTTGAGGATGTAGGACAAATAATCAGAACAATAACTCCGTTCGAAACAAAACAACACTATATGCTTTTATTACAGCATTTCCAGGTCACCTGTTATTGCATGTGTAATGTATGGTTGCAACGTTTTTGTATGCCTAAAGGGGGACTTATGTAAGAAAACTCGAAATTTTGCAGAGCAAACTATACCTACAACCAGTGTAAAGACATGGAATTCATTTTGTTCCCAAAATAAAAACAAGAAAACTCAAAATAGAAACTCAAGAATTGTGCAGTTTAAACTGTTTTATCATATGTATATGTTTCAGATACAAACACAATTATTTTCTGCAACTGTTAGAGGAAAGACGTATTTTACACTAAAATTCTCATATGACGTTTGACATTTCATTCTTTTTCAGGACGCAGTGGGGCAAATAAGGGCTGTCCTGCGTAAAGATGGAGCGTTTGTGACCGCAATGTAATGGTCCAGGGTTATTTCTTTATTTCTTCTGCATATGGAAACGTCAAAAGCCACAAACCTTACTTCACAGCATTTTGACAGCTAACGTGAGGAAAATTAAAATCACCCCTTGACGGAATTTCCTGGTGGTTTGATTGGCAGCAAAAGCAAATAATAAAAAAAAAACTGCCAACATTAGACTGAACGGCACGACATGTCTCACAAGTATTTGGTTAAAAATGGTGAATGTACTAGACAAGCAGCACATGTCGTATGTGTTGGGGGCGCAGTTGGGGTTGACCTAAACTTAGCTCCCATAAGCCAGCCAGCACTTGCCTAATAAAAATGTTGAGGGGGTAATATTTTAAATCTCAGAAACACGAATGGACTAAAACATATTTCAAATTATTACCGTGTGTTGAAGGACCATAGAACCACATTCAGGTTGATTTTAATATTTCTGCCCCCCCCCCCTTCCTTCCAACAAATAAAGGACAAATCTAAAGAAAATAATGGAAAAATCCAGAAATAATCAGTTTTAGTTATGAACAGTTTTAAAAAGTTAGCACTATAACTTGAGACATTGACAGAATATGAGTGTGAATTAACATAACAGTTCTGATAGTACAAGAAGTCTAATTATTATCATTATTTATTAAGTGTAATTCACCCACCATATTTTTCTCCCAAAGTCACCACTTTTAAGAGGAATTAAAAACATAGCTAAATATGAGTCAAAATCAAGGACAGTTGAGAGGTATTTTTCTCAAGATACATTATGGGCTATATTTATATTAGAAGTCACGTCAACAAAGCATTCCGTGATTTCTCTTTCCTATGCATACCCCTTAACTGTTCAGGTTTTCGAAGAATGACCAGATGTTTGCCTCATATTTTTTGAAGTACTCCTTATAAAAGTTGTGGTTTTCTACCAAATCATTGAGGACTAACGTCGTTAAATAATACTAAATGGCAAATATTTGAGTTTCACACTTTATATCCTATAGAAAATATGTAATAATGCAACAGTTGTTATTCTAGCCACTTACTAAGTTTATATGAACAATGTATAAACTCGGTCCCTATTTTTGGACCTTTGCCCCCCCCCCACCCCCCCATTATTTTTGGCTTTATCTAGATTTTTGCACTGATAGGTTGTGAGATAATGTTCCTGTCTTTAATAATCTTAAAAAATTGTAGGTAGTTTTGTTACATATATTAGCACATTTGGTGGCATAATGTTAGAGTGTATTACTGCGTCACAGCTCACGGCTATCTTAGTTTGGTTTGAAGCAACGGAACTTTCCGCGGGAAATGTGAATGCTCTCCCTGTACCCACATGGGGTTTTGTTTCACCCAAAGACAAGCCGATAGGCCAAATTGGTGAACGCCCCTTGCGTGCCAGACTAGGCTCCACCCCTCCCAAAATCTCTAAAGAAATGAATAATTATAATCTAACACTAAAGGTACTTGTTTGCGTGTCAAAAATTATACTTTTTATATAACGTCAATAGAATTTGTTTATTAGAAAAAGAAAATTAACTCGTTAATATATTATTGCATATAAATTATCTGTCGCTGAGAACACAGAAGATTACTTGCAGTTATAGAACCAATGGTGCTTAGCTAAGAAACTTACTTAACACCTCTTTCGTTTATATTAGGTTCCCAAGTAAGTACTAGGCTAGCTGTCCTCGTTGGTCAGTTTGAGGTTATGCAGTTTACTCCAAAGGTGAGCAGACCTTGTATCTCGTGTTTGTGAGATAAACACTTTAGTCACTGTGGCAACCCAACCATTTTTTGTTGTTTTATTTAAGCTATATTAAGGACAAGAGAAGCGCTGTATGCTGCCAGCAGTTGCAGTTCACTTAATATGGTCCTGTGATTTAATAAATAAGTTGCATACTCACATGATTTGGCATACACAGTAAATCACTCAACACAATGGGCTAGATATAATTTATGAATTTAGAACTCCCAGTTTAACATGCCAGCATAATATATTTAGCGAGGGTTAAAATATGTGAAAATGTATTTTCGTTTCTTATTATGGCTGTGATGTTTCAAATCTCGAAATTCCATCAACGGCGCATGTTATAAAATAATGTAATGAAGTCGTGCTGTACCTGAGACAGTTTCAATACCATTTCTAAACACATTTGACCATTCAACACATTCACCTGGATTACCAACTGGAATCAAAGACAAATAAGGATGTCCAAAGGTAAACCTCTTAATACAAGGCATCCATTGCAGTCACACACATACGATCGTATCTATCAACTGTCCAAAATTCCGCAGAATGTCCAGATTTTTGCGTCATATTTTGGGACTATTACTCATAAAATGTGTGGTTTTCTGGCAAATCATTTTAAGTAGAAGTCACTAAATAATTCCAGGCACTTCACGTCTCTCTGAAAATGGGCGCCAGTGCAAAACACACCATTCAATCAAATATCTAAGTGTATAAATAAGGGCAATATTTTAAAACTGGCCCCATTTATTTATTTATTTTTGGCCTTTGCCCTCCCCAATTATTTTTGTTTTTCTAAAGAACTATAGCACCAAGAGGTTGAAAGATATGCATACAACTAACTAACAACTTGTTTTTAGAAAATGCCGGCGAACCTATCTCTTTCCCTCTCCTTCAGAAACCAACACGCCATTTTATGTATTTGTTTACTTTACCTTCCTGCACCCCCCCCCCCAGATTTAGGCAAGCATAAATACATATACAAGTAACATTTAATGAATTGTAATTAATTATATTAGATACAGTATTAACGAAGGCAGAAAATGACAACCATTTTATATCAAACTTTGATAAAAGGAGTGGCTGTGAAGACCAGGGGATTAGAAGAGAAGAAGAAATATGAGGTAGGTCAAGAAAGCTTGAAAGGAAGACAGAAATATGTTGTCTTTCGAAGAAATCAAACATGAGTTTTGGCAGGATGAGCGGCTGCATTATGAAAGGCAAAAGTAAAGGGATGCGGGATTTTATATGATTTTCTCTGAAGTATCAGAGGAGAGGAACACATAGGCATTGTGGTAGTAGCTTAGACTGGGAGCTATGTATGGAGATGTGAGTGGGATGGAAAAGAGTGTTTCAGACCTGTAAGGGGTTTTCAAGCATAACATTATGCTGGGTTCAACAGAGAAGGATTGTTTGTCAGAAGGATTGCATACCAGCACACCTCTCATCCTATTAATTTTTAGAATTCTGAAATAAAAAATGAGTGGACAAAGAGGCAAAATCAAGGAGAGAGTTTAAGTGTTGCGTCTGTAAATTTAGAAATTTGCAAGAATAGCAGGTTTTGCATTGGCGTGCGTTTTCAAGTTACATGAAATCTGAAATTCAAATATCTGTTATTATTTAGTGACTACAGTCCTCAGTGATTTGCCAGAAAAAAACACATATTTTATGGTAACCAGACCAAGAAACACAATGCGAATTTCTGGTCATTTGAAGGAAGGTATGGGAGAGGGTTGCAGTAAGTATAAGACGCAGCACAAAGGGTCACAGGTAAGAAACTGGCTGGGGTTGGGGTGGTGCACATATTTGGCGATGTAAGTCAACTAAAGGCATTGAAGGAAAATGTTGAGTGACTAGAAATTTATAGAACTGATTGAATTGTGAAGTTGTAGAATTTGTGAAACTGTGTTTGTTTAATTTAAGGGTAGCGGCGAGGAAAGAGAGTCTGGATAATGGTGAGGATTCTTTTCTGTATAATTTTTATTTATTTTTAAATAATAACCATACAGTAAACTAAAAATGTGGGTACACTTTAATATGTTTACGTAGAATAAATGCATCCTAAAAAACGTAACCATGGTCAGAGGTGTCATCTTCCATAGATCCCTGTATAGCAATTCAGTTCCTTTGCTAAATGTTATAACACTATAAAAAATATTCCAATCAAACTATATACAGATAATCAGGTTTGATAGCCTTAAAGCGGTAATTAGATTATGTAATGTTTTTTTTTCTTGCTTCCCTGGTTCATTCTTAACCAACACACACACACACACACACACACACACACACACACACACACACACACACACACACACACACACACTCCCGATCAGATGGAGGGGTTACATTTCCTGTTTGGATGGGTGTAAATAATACAATAAAAAAGTAGACATTAATTTTCTCAAGGTGAATGAAAACTTTATTGCTAGAACTGAAGGTGGAGTGGATAGGCAAAAGTTAAATGAGAAATGTGGGAATGATTCAGCTGTAGCAACGAATTACAAAATAGATTGGTGTAGAACCCACGTAGAGAGTAGTGGCACTGAACATTGTGACGAATTTATAATGGATTGAATTTAATCATTAGAAGACACATATGGGATGTGACAAGATGGCGATAATGATGAGGTATGAGATGTGTTCCTGTTGTCTGTCCGAAGACCTTTACTGTGATCCCCAGAACTACGATTACAGGGAAATACATGCCAGCTTCGAAATGATTGAATATTAGAGTGCCCCTTCTTCTCCAAGGTATACTAACTTATCGGAGTTAGAATACAGAAGTAGCGGTGTGTGTGTGTGTGTGTGTGTGTGTGTGTGTGTGTGTGTGAGTGAGTGAGTGAGTGAGTGAATGTAAGGGAATCTAAACCTTTGCGCAAATGCTTTACATGTGTAAAATTATTTGATCAGCTAAATGGTCATATACTTTCGAGACAGGAGTCCGCTAAATGACATATATGTTTGCGTGTTTGATTTGGGGTTGCCACTTGCCTTTAATACTGTACAGTCCATATTTGGGCAGTTGCCTCCTGCAAAAAACACGGACACTAGAAAATGTTCTGAGATTCTTCTAGGACAACACGTATTCCCTACGTTTCCTCTGATGATAGTAAGAAACAATTGTTTTGTTACTGAAAGATCTTAGTGTGAGACAACAAAAAGAACTGGAAGTCTATAAAGGTTAGTTTTTATGTTTGACAAGAGTGAAGTCTACTTCTTTGCAGAGATTGCAGAAATGGTTAGCACTGTAAAATTGCTTCCACTTTGGGCATATGATAAAGTGGCATCCCTAACATGACAAAGAATAAAATAATTTCTTGAGTAACAGGGGAAGGGAAACGCATTCAGTGAGTTAAAGGGAGGGGAGGTGGTAATAGAGCTCAAATGAGAGAGAACATGGGGCAATCCTGTTTTGCAACTTGTTTTGTTTTTAAAGATGACGGGGAATACCGTATGTCAGCCATGGTCATGGGCGACGGGAATATGAAAATGCGGGTGCAATTATGCTTATGGAAAAGAATAGACGGTATTTGGGGTGTAAACTGCCATTTGAAAGTTAATATTACTGGTCAGGCAATTATTTAGCGCTCCCTGCAGAAATGTGTGTTTGTGTTTTCACGTTGTTTCATCTCTGAGCAATTATATATATATATATATATATATATATATATACACACACACACACTATATATATAATATATGTGTGTGTGTGTATATATATTTAATATAATATAATTATATCATATATAAATTATATATAATTATAAATAACTGCAGAACGAAACATTTGAAACAAAGAAATATAATGAAACGCATAAATAATACCTCACTGATTAACAGTTTGTCATATCACCCTCGATAACAGTAACAAAAAAAACTTCAGTATTTTCACAATGTGTTAAAAACCTCAACCCCACGATCCAATACTATATATCGTCATACTTCTCAACTGTCCAGATTTTCGCAAAAAGTCCAGTTTTAGCTTGTATTTTTGTCCCCTTTCTCATAAAATTTGTGATTTTCAGGTAAATCATTGAAGAGTGAAGTCACTAGATAATGGCAAGCATTTGATCTTCAGACCTCATAGCCCCAGAAAGCCATACAAAACAAAACCTATTAACCAAAATTTAAAATCTGTCCCTATTTTTGGGCTTTCAATCCCCTATTACTTTATGTTTTGCCCATATTTTTTGTGCTAATAAGTTGAGAGATACGTATATCACATAGTTCACTTAAATTAATTGTATAATACTTATACGTTGAGATGTATAGCCTTCAGTCTCAGCTAACAATGGTTAATAATTTGCCAGCATGTTTTAGCAACACGTAGGAGATGTTCTTAAAAGAATTAGAGTAAGTATATGGCTAATAACTTTAAAACGAAGCGCATTTAAAGGAAATACAGGCAGGGCACATATTTCCCAGACCTGGTTGCGTCAGTAATTTTATGCTCATTTAGGTATCTTATTAGAAAAATCTTCCCTTAATATGTTATCTGTTTTAGAAAATCTACAGCAATAGTCTGTTTTGCTTTAAGTCTGACGTTCATCCCGATCAAACAAAGGGCTGTAAAGCCATGCACCTTCAGGACGTAGAGGAAAATACATTTTTTTTAACCGGGGCACGTTTCCGTTTTACTTCTCATAATTAACATTTATTTTATGCTTATTTTGCCTACATATCACTACAGTCTGCAAACAAGGTTTAATAGTCCTTCACTAAATTTTATTTCAATAAAATATGCAATAATAAGTTGCCTTGAATTGGGACCTTTTTATAACTATACGGGAGTCAAAACAGAAACATATTCATAAGTAAGTAAATAAATAAATCTATGCATTTTGTTTTTCAATAAGCCAACAATTGCATTCACGTGTAGGGACAAAGAAGACCCCCCCAACTCACTCTGCAAATTTATATATACCTACCACTCAATTGCTCTAATATGGAGAAAATGAAATATTTGGAAAACAAATAAATCACCCTCAGCATACACGCTTAAAACCCCCAAGGTTTGTGATTTCTTGTGGAAAACAACGATCCTGATGTCCATCTCCGGCGAGCTGAACAATACGGCCATATACAGCAGTAACCAATTGGCACTGAACGAGGTGTAGAAAAACGGTTTAATAATAAATATATTTGGTATCAGACTCAAACGTAAATAAATGCCAAGCTAGCCCGACTGTCGTGAAAAAAATCTAGCCCTAAGAGCTGTTACTGCTTACTTTATGGGAAACGGTCAAAAGGCAACTATAAATAAATGCATAACACGTACATATTAAAACGTCTTAGGTTTTTTATAGGGAATGCTGCACTGGAATATCATCCATATGCTAGTGCTAATTGTTATAGCTATACTGAAAACTGTGCACTGCGATTCTTTCCACTTTATTTATAATTACTCTCTTCATTTTGCTTTGCTAAGTATTATCGTTTCAAAACAAAGTCTGACTTCGAGTCCCTTGCGTAAAAAAGTTCAAGTTCCTAATTTTCTCTTATAGTTTAAAGGCATAAAAAATCATTCTTTTATTTAGAGGGGTTTTGTATCAGTTTACTATGCAGTTTTCTGTAGTTATGAGTTTGTGTTTATTGTAGTGTATCTCTCATAACAAAATAATGGCGTCCCCCATACCTGTCAACCTCTTCGAGCAAGAAATCTGGACAAAGCCATGAACAAAAGAGAGGCAAAGGCCCACAAATTGAGACAATTTTTAAATATTGCTCTTATAAACTTAGAAGGTTGATAGAATAATAGGTTTTGCCTTAGCATTAATTTTTTGAAGGACATGAAGTCTGAAACTCAAATGTCTCTCATTATTTTTGAACTTCAATCTTTAATGATTTACCACTAATTTGCCAAAAAACACACTTTTATGAAAAACAGACAAAAAATATGAGGCCAAAATGTGAACATTCTGTGAAAATCTATACAACTGAGAGGTATTGCACCCCCCAGTCTTGATGAGAAATTCCTCCAGTGTCAGTCAGTAGCTTACAGAAAAAAATAAGTCCTACAGCATAAAGGGGAGTGCTTTTCTCCACTGGAAATCATTGCAGGAGACAGTTTTAATTGTGCACTGGCAATTATTTCACTTTTTGGGGAGATTTTTCCCTTCTTCAAATTGGTGTGACTGTGGAGTTGGTGTATATAACTTTGGGGAATGGGTGGGATTGCACCCCCCACACACATGGGGTGCAGGGGGGCAAATTCCCTGCAAAAAGGAAAAGGAAAAATGGAGTTTTTCACCCTTTTGGTTTTGGGAATCGTTTTGTAGAAGTGTCTACATTCAGGAAGTCAGTGGTTCATAGTGGAACCCAAAATAATGCCTTGCAATATTCAGGGCCCATAGCTGTCATTGTATTGTTACACACATAATGTGACAGACCAAAGGTGTGAGTCAAACCCAGAGTTATGTCTCCTAATCACGGTGCGTTGAGAAGTATGATTTGGTATGGCATTACTGTGCCCATGCTATTACCTAAGAAAGAAGTTTTTTTTCTGCTTGGAGGTAAATGGAAATCGTTCACTCATAGTCTCTTTAAAGTAACTGGATGCCACAGTTAGTGCCCCATTGCACAGTAAACATCTATTCTTGTGGGATGATGCCTACTACACTATAGTAGTAGGCATGCCACTGCTTATAGGTTAAAGTGTTCAAATATCCCTATCTGGTTTTCTTATCACAAGTATAAGCATGGTACTTGTGTAGTGCTGACTACTGCATTTTGATGAGACTTTTATGATAAGCAGTAGCACTGAATGGTTATGGGGAGTCTGAAATGTCATTTATTATGAGGAATGCTCCCTATTTTAAGTGCACCACACCATTCCATACCGAAAGGGTCTGTTACACATTCCCTGTTAAGAAATGTTTAAACAAAAAAGTATCATTGAATCATATTACTTCATCAACAGAAGGATCTGAAAGTATGAATTAGCACTTATTAATCCTTGCAATGCACTACCTAGTTAACCTTATTGGTAAAAATGCCACGTCTTGCCCATTTGTCCCACATTATGAAAGGTAGTCATAGTTTTCAACCTCTTAGCATAAGAAATGTGAACAAAGCCGAAAATAATGGGGAGGGGGGTGGCAAAGGTCTGAAAATAAGGAACATTATTAAATATTGCTGTTGTAAACTTTAAAAAATTGCTAGAATAACAAGTTTTGTGCTCACATGCATTTTTCAGAAGGATATGAAGTCAGAAACTGAAATGTATGTCACTATTTAATGACTTAATTCCTTGGTGATTTGCCAGAAAATCACAAATTTTATGCATAAAAAATTAAAAATATGAGGCGAAACATAGCTCTCAGGCTTCTATCTCAGAAATAAGGAACACATCCTCTCTCAATGTGGAACAAATGAGAAAAAATGTAAATACTTGCTAAAAGCCCACTAATAGCTTTAACTAGGAATCTCATAGGATGGTTAAATGTGCTATTTTACTTGTAAAAGGTTATTTTAATGAATTAGTATGATTCAGTTCTGTTTGCCATGAATACCATTTACAAAAGTTCCTAACACAGAATGTATGACATAATCCTTTCAGTGCAGAACTTTGAGAAGCATGAACTTTTTAAGACCCCACATGAGGAACATTCCTCCTAATGAGGTACATTTGAGAGGTATGAATTCTGGACATTATCTGAAAATCTAGACAGTTGTGAGGTTTGAAGGTAGTGTCAAACATTTTAGAGACAGAAGGTTTAGAGGTTTTGGGTATTGAAAGATGAACCATCCAAACGTTGTCCAGGAGCTGCTTACTGTATTATGTTTCATTTGACCATTGATGTTTATGTGTATTTAACACCCCACCAGTTGTCCACAGCACCATTTCACTTTACTCTGTCATGGTTCAGTCATGAAATACAAGAAAACAAATGCCAAAATTGGTTGTAGCCAGAAATGTCTATTTTCTACTTCCATCGTAATGTTGTTATCCCATCACTCACCTATTATTTAAAACATACCCAACTTTAAAAATAATAATGCTATAGACTTCACCCCCTAGCCTACTGGTGGATGAAAATAGAATGTTCGAGCTTCCATTCCTGAGATTCAAGGTGACAATGAGCGGAGTTCCTCCACTGGAAATTACAGTGTGGAGTTGTGCCGGAGGTGATGGGGAGGTTGAAGAAGGGGGATTCCCCCTTATTCCAACTGGTGCAACCATGGAGTTGGAATAAATAAGTGGGGGGGGCATTTTAAAAAGTGTTTTATGGCATTCTTATCCTTGTAGGGTTGCCTCCTATACAAATACCTGTAGTGGGACATTTTGTACTAAAACATGAAGTTTGCAGGATGAACCACACCCATAACCATTGCAAAGGACTATACTTCATGTTTTTCATAAGTAAATGTTCACTGCTGTAGAATTTTAGTTATTCCTGTATGTGACATACAATACTACAAAAATTCAGATACAAAATAAGCTTTTTACATAACCATTAGAGGAAACTTAAGAAATACATTTTCCCTAAAATCTCAGGACACTTGCCATTTTTCATGTTTTTTTTTTCCAGGACACAACTGCCCAGAAAGGGAATGTTCCACTTGAGGAGGGACAACTGGTAGCCCTAGATCCTTGGTGCATTTGCTTTTGTTCACTCATACTGGAAGCCATATAGGAAATGGAGACATTATTCACATCTGCTTCTACGTACAGCATAATATGGCTATTTTTAGAGGTGTATTCCCATGGCATAAGCATGTTCTTATACAGCACTATACTTGTAAACATTAGATTAGGTAGTTCTACACATTATATGCTGTTTACTTAGTAAAGTTTCCAACAGATGATCAGAGAACAAAGTGTAGTTAGGCATAGTCAGTGTAGTCAGTTAATTTTTGAGTTAAAATTTTCTGAACACGTAAAATAGCACTTTAAGGGTTAGTGATGGCAGTAGTTGAAAATCGATCTATGGGAATATATATGAGTTGTGTGTGTGTGTTTCATGTGAATATTATGAATATCCTAATTGTACACAGAAATTTACATTTTGTACTTACAACATCATGGTTTTATTTCTACAGGAGTTTGGTTTAAAAATGTATACATCTCTCCAAATACTGCCACAGCCCACACAGTATGAAGTCTTTCCCCTACAAATTTAAAGAAGCTGTTTTTTTGTTTAAATATAGCTACTGGGGTAGAACACTAATGATATAATGACCAATTATAGGCTCAGCCTGGGTTGCATCATAATGTAATAACATGGCATACAGCATACAAGTAACAAGGGTTTACATTTATGAGTAAACATAGACAATTTGACAACCAATATATATACACAGAAGATTTAACAGCTGAAATGTATATACAGTTACATAAGTGGAATAGAAAAGATAGAATGGAGTTAAAGTAGGATAGGTAGAAATATTAAAAGATATGTGTAGTAGGCAGGTTAGGAAAGGTAATGGAGGCCAGTAAGATGAAAGAAGGGACTAGGTTATGTGTACTGGGTTTAGATTAGTAATGGTGCAGTTAGCTGAATTAAGATGAGTTCATCAAGTCGATCAGATATGTGGGAGGTAAAGCTACTATGCAGTTGGAGGTATCAGTTTACGTGACATGCCTTTTAGATGGACATTTGTGTTCAAACTGTTTTAGTAAGTATTGCTTGAACTGTGGTCTAAACAGGGAGTACTTTGTGTGATCAGTTAAATCAGGGGGGAGTCACTGCTATAGTTTTAAGTCCAGTACAGAGAAGCAGTGGTTAGTCGAGTGCAGTCTGAGAGACAGGATTTGTAAGAAAGGGCCAAATCTGGCTTGTCTTCTTAGGTTATAGATTTGAGTGACAATAAAAATAATTTGGAAGAGAGAGGGGGAGATGTCAAGAAGATGTAATTTGCCTTTACTGGAAGCCAATTAGCCCTTGAAAGAGTAAGATTATGGTGTTCATTCCGCAGAGAGTTAGGTATGAATCAACATATTTAATTGTGGATGGTGTGAAAGATGGCAGTGTTTTTGACAGCGGCTGATGCATACACGGAGTGACCATACTCAACTTGAAGAAGGAGGATACCTTTTCCTATAGCAGCCCTTGCTGGATGTGAGAGGAACTGAGATACTTTGTTGGCTCTGAAGAGTAGACTGTTTGATCTTGGCTTTCAACTTTTCTATATGCTCATGGACATTTAATCACTGATCTAGCAAGATCCCCAAATATCTAAAGGAGGTGCTGATTTTAATTGGATTATTAGCACAGTCAAGGATATTAAAAATGGGGGGTTGGCTAATCTTTTATGGGTGCTGAATAATATGGACTTTTTTTGCACTGAGCAGTAGTTTCTTGGAGTTTAGGCAGTGTTGTAGCTGAAGATGGTCCTTTTGAAGTTGAGCTTCAATTGTATGATGTGAGGGATCAGACGTTTAAATAACCATATCAACAGCATAAATAAGTAGGGGTAAATAGGGCAAATCTAGTGGAAGTTTACTGATGAAGATTGAGAACAGTAAAGGTACTAGAATGGAGCCCTAAGAGACTCAAGAGTAAATGAGGCAACTACTGGAAAGACTCGGTTTTAACTTTATTTGGAATGAATGGTTAGATAGAAAGACTTTATGTCATGCAATGGCATCACAGCTGACCTGAATGTCTTACAGAAGTAGTATTGGATTGTTGACCTTGTCAAAGGCATGTGTTAAGTCAAAGAGCAGAGCTCCGGTAAGATTTCCTTTATCCATATTAGTTAAGATGTTATCAGTCAGGATCCCTAGGACAGTCATTGTGCTCCTACCTGCCCAGAACTCATGCTGTTTGATTTTGCAGGTAAGTGGAAAGCTGGCTGCACATGACTATTTAAAGAATTTTACCAAGGTTGGGTAGAATGGAGATGGAGTAGAAGTGACTGCAAAAGGAGGGCAGGAGGGCTTGGTTTCTTTTGTTATAGGTCTGACAAAATATGATTTCCAAATATTTGGTATAGTATTAGTGGCGAGGCAAAAGTTATAAATGTGCTTAAGAAGGATAGTGATGAATTTTTTGTTGTGATACAAGAAGCAAGGGCTAATGTTGCTAGGTCCAGATGGTGAGTACATAACAAATTGTGTTCAAGTGGAGTTAAAATTTGATTAGAGGACTTGATTAGAGGTAAGCTTTGAAAAGTAAAAAGGGGGAATGAATGTGGAGGTTAGGCTGTCTTTGTTGTGTGGCTGCATTGTGTATAGGTGAGGTTGTGGGAAGGCTATAGAATTCTCTGAGGAAGTCTGAAGGTGTAAGATTAAAAGATGGGCAAGTTGATACCCTTGATTGGATAATTCATTTCAGGAGGATTCTCCTGTTAGTTTTTTGACTTCCTGACAGAAATGTTTAGTGGATCAGAGAAGGGAAGATTTGTTTAGATTTTAGGTGTTTCATGTTGAGTCTATGGATGACATCTTTGTTCAAATTCCTCAGATTTTTGTAATGGTAAAGGTTATTGGGAGTGGGGTCAGGTTTCCACATTCTCAGGCTTGATCACATAATTTTATTATAGGTTCATAGGTTCATAGGTAGGTACTAGGCTATTGGCCCAAGGGCCTACATAAGCCTAGCCAACAAGGTTCCCTGGCTTACGCCACCCAAGAAAGTTATTTTCCTGTGCCACTGTTGAGCGGAGAAACAGAAGTGATCCACGGGGTGTATTTCCTATTTCCCATCCACTCGTCAAGATTTTTCTTGAAGAGTGCTAATGAAGAACTTTGCTTGACATAGATGGGTAGCCTGTTCCAGAGTATGGGAAGTCTCTGGGACAGGAATCTATTCCTCCAGCATGTCCTGTTTATTGTGGTGACAAGGTTTAGGTCCCTAGAGCATGTAGCTCAGAGGGATTGGGATTTATTTAGGTGTAGCATGTCCAACAGCTCTGGGTTTGACATAGCTTTATATGTTAGGCAGAGATCACCTTGGAGTAGGCGATATGCTACGGAGTAAAGCTGGAGTTTTTTGAGGTGGTCAGTGTAGGGCATTTGTTTGAGGCCAGTAATCTTCTTTGTGAGGCACTTCTGTGGCCTTTCCAGTTGCTGCAGATGTCTTGTGAGGTACATTCCAAAAGGGGCATTGTACTCTATAATGGGTCTAATGAGTGTTGAGTAGAGGGAAACAATGACCTCTTTTTTCCTGGATGAGAACCCTTTTATGATTAGGTGTGCCACATAGAAGGACTTCCTGACTACTGTGGCGATATGACTATCAAAGGAGAGACTGCTGTCCACCTGGGTCCCAAGGTCCCTTATCACGTATTCGGTGTTAAGTAGATTGCTGCCTATGTGGTAGTTCATGGGTACAGAGTTTTTACCAAAGGGGATGACACTGCACCTTTTGGCATTGAGCTTGAGGCCATGGCTCTGATACCAGGCATCTGTCTCAGTGAGGCCATTCTGTAGGATGTCCACATCATTTGGGAACTTGACGATGGCTCCTAGTTTGCAGTCATCTGTGAACTTCGTTAGCCAGAGGCCTTCTGTGTTAGCCTGTACTTCAGAGAAGTAGATACCAAACAGGAGAGGTCCCAGGACGGAACCCTGTGGTACTCCACTTGTCACTGCTTTGAGGTCAGATTTGGAGCCTGCAACATTTACAGTGTGGGTTCTGTCAGTGAGCCAGTTGGCAACCCATCTTGTGACGTAGGGATTTATACGTAGTTTAGTGAGTTTAGCTATAACTCCAGAATGGGGGATGGTGTCGAAAGCTTTGGCGAGGTCAAGATAGGCTGTGTGAACCACCTTACCCTCATCTATGGCTTTGGTGACTGCCTCAAAGAAGTCGATCAGGTTCATTTTTAGGGATTTAAGCTCTATGGTGAGTCTTTCAGTATCCTGAAGTGAGACTAGCAAGTGTGTTAGTTTACTGGCACAATGTTATAATCAGAAAGGGAAACTACTGGGGTCCAATCAATAATAGTAAACTTTGAGTGCAGTATGGGGATTTTTAGAGGGGATTAGGTCTGGAAGATATTAGCCTTGGAGGTCTTTGACTTGTGGATTTGTAGGGGGGATATGAAGGGGCAATGATTACTAAAAGTAGGTGGGTGAATGGAGACAGAGTAGATATTGTCTGGACGGGTTGTAATAATGAGGTCAAGAAGTGAATGGTAATTAGATTTGGTGTTAGGTCTAGTTGGAATATCTGCTAGAAGTTGGCTGAGATCTGCAAGAAATACAGTTAAGTCTTACTTTACTGGACATATAAGGTTTAGGTTAATGTCATCCAGTAAGATGATGGTAAGATATTTGGTTTAATGTGAGAAAGTATGGACAGAAGTAGTTCTTTAAATGGGTGGAGAAAAGCAGGGGCTGCAGATATGCAATGGCCAGGTATAGGTATTGTGAGGCTTTGGCTGAAACATTTGTTAGTAACCAATTTGTGTCAATGGCTGTAGAGGCCTGGGAAATAACTGAAATGTTAATAGAGGATTTGTGCAGGAGCATAACACCACCACCAGGTCTGATACCTATACCCAGGCAAGAAATGATGTATATGATGATAACTATTTTTAGCCAAGACTAAATTATTGTAAGGAGATCAGGGAGTGGGGGTTCAGAAAAGACCTTATGCTGTCAATCATATTTTTAAGGGTTTTAGCATTGATAAGTGCACATGATAGAAAGCCTGACTCTGGAGTATGAGTGGAGTTGTGAATCTGAGGGGTGTTTAGATCTGATTCCTTTGATCTGGGAGGAAGGGAAATAGGGTGATGTGACAATGGGAATGCAAGAAGTAGCCAAGATAAAACAGAGAAAATATATAGTCTTGACAGAGACATGTATTTTAATGTTCTCAGACTAGTGGTATGTTGTGGGTTTCCTCCGGGCACTCCAGTTTCCTCCCACATCCCAAAGACATGCTGTAGGTGGATTGGACACTCTAAAATTGGCCCTATGTATGAGTGTGTGCATGTGTTTGCCTTCTGTGGAAGGTTGGGCGCCGGGCTGGCAACTCAACACCGTAAAACTCCACTGCCAATCTTGAGCGGACAGGTGATCCACTGTGGCGACCCCTAACCGGGAAAAAGCCAAAAGAAGAAGAAGAAGAAGACTAGTGGTATGTTAGGTGGAAAGACTGGCTTTTGTAGAATGTAGTACATGGGGCTAACTATCAGGATAAAGCTGAGGTGCAAAATATTATAGTAGTGGGTAAGCGGTCCCAAGCTTGGATAAATGGAGAGGGTTGCATCAGGAAGGGCTTCCGGCATAAAATTTTGCCAAACCATGCATGCAGACAACAATACAGAAATACATACCGGATCGGTCGAGGCCCGGGTTAACAATGACTGCCACCAGTACTGTTGGCCAACAGAGTGCTGGCAGAAATTGGGCTACTGTTGGCCGAAGGAGGAGAATAGGGAGAAGGCATGCCCGAAGGCAGGTAAAGGCTAGGACTATGATAGTGAGGGTCGGAACTTTGAATGTTGGCAGTATGACTGGTATAAGTAGAGAGCTAGCTGATATGATGGACCGAAGGAAGGTTGGTATATTGTGTGTGCAAGAGAACAGATGGAAGGGGAGCAAGACTAGGTGTATCGGAGGCAGTTTCAAATTGTTTTATCATCGTATGGATGGAAGGAGAAATGGTGTAGACATTATCCTGAAGGAACAGTATGCTAAGAGTGTTTTGGAGGCGAAAAGAGTGTCGGATAGAGTGATGTTTATGAAGCTGGAAATTGATGGTGTAATGAATAATGTTGTTAGTGCATATGCTCCACAAGTTGGGTGTGCGATAGATGAGAAAGAAAACATTTTGGAGTGAGTTGGATGATGTGGTGATGACTGTACCCAAAGAGACTGGTGATTGGAGCAGATTTCAATGGGCATGTTGGTGAAGACAACAGAGGGGATGAGGAAGTGATGGGTAGGTATGGTGTTAAGTAAAGGAATGCAGAAGGTCAGATGGTAGTGGATTTTGCAAAAAGGATGGACATGGCTGTGATGAATACATATTTTAACAAGAGGGAGGAGCATATGGTGACATACAAGAGTGGAGGAAGGTGCACACAGATGGATTATATCTTATGTGGAAGGGCCAGTCTGAAGGAGATTAGAGACTATAAAGTGGTGGCAGGGGAAAGTGTACTGAAACAGGTAACTGCAAAAACAGAAATGCAGGTAAGAGGGCTTGAGGCATGCACACAGTAGTAGTTTCCAAAGTTTATTCTTCAGACTTTGCTTCAAACAAACAATAAAAACAATAAAAAACAGTAACCATAAAGCGCTTTTCGTCTCACCCCTTAGTGAGACTTCATCAGACAGTTGCAACAAGAATGTTTCAGATAGTATATACAAGTTCAAACCACATCAACGGCCTCCAAGCAAAAGGCAAACCCGCCCCCAAGGTAAGCAGGAAAGAACAATTAACCCATTGTATGCTTCTTTAAAAATCCAGCTTCTTGTAAAACAAATATGCATGCAGTAAATATATTTGTATATGTGTAAATATAAATATAGCTCATCAGTTCGAAAACACTCTTAAAAGACCTTTTTAAAAAAACACACTAAACACTATTTTAAGTGGGGGCCTTCACCCCCACACCTCCCCTACTTAAATATACCAACTCCGAGATCGCACTACAGTGCCGAAAACGGCAAAGTGACGGAAGCGGCCAAGCGACTACTTTCCCAGGGAAAGAATTCTCTAAAAAGCCGCTTCATTTTGCATTTTCGACATTTACAGTTCTACGAAGACGCATTCAATGTAATGTGTCTTCGTTCTTCTGACAGGAACCTGTAAGATAGCATAACTGCTTTAAAAGGCAGCATAAATGGCAACTATTCAATACATACAGTGTAAACCTTGGGTATAGGGTACACTTTCAGGAAGGGTAGGAGGGAAGAAAAAGTTAAGGCAGAGAGAAATGAAAGCAGGCAAATGCGAAAGGAGGGTGGGGGTTCACTGGTAGAATAACAGAGAATATGTATGAAAATGGAGAGACTGGACCGAAGAGAATGGGTGTAATAAAACTTGCATAAAAAGTCTTGGTTTAACTTTATTTTGTAGTTGACTATGGAAGGCTTGGTAGGAATGGGACTAATCATGTATTAAGTAGAAGAGGTTCTTATATGGAGGGAGCTAGTGCTGAGAAACTGTGGTCAGAAAAAGGCATGAGTTGACTTTTGATTTACTGATAGACAGATGATTTTGATAGTTTAAGTTTTGATGGTTTGTAAGCTGAATGGCCCATTGAGCAAGCAAGGTGGAAAGTTTTGTTTGGTACTGAAGATCATAAATTTTTTCTTTGGCATCAGATATGTTTGTATTTGAGTAGCCATTTAGAGGTAGTGGAAGGGTTTTCTGTTATTTAGATGGTAGAAGGGGAAGATTTTGGCTCTGTAGATGACCATGTCGTCTGAGTATAGAATGATAAAGAGCTGTGCAAAATCCATGTGCTGGTAATTAATGAACAGGAAGAAAACTAGCTGGGTTAAAATGGATCCTTGAGGTACTCCTTTCATTAGGTCTGAGGAAGGAGACAATGAGCATCCAATTTGGATTTTAAAGTTCCTCTTGTCCAGGAAGTATTTGAACCATGGATGAGTCTTGGTTGATTCCTACTCAGAAAATTGAGTTTTGTAAGCTTGGTGAACATAACACCAATTAAAAGTTCATTGTCATTCATTGTTCAACAGGTTATCGTCAAAGAGGCTATATAGGGCTGTCAATGTACTATGGCCATCTCAGAAGCCATGCTGGTGTGGTGAAAGGAGGCTATACTTTGGGATGTACTCTGTAAGATTGCTGAAAACTACTTTTGAAATATTTTATTTAGGGTATCTAAGACTGAGATTGGGCTAAAGTCTGGGACTTTTAGGTTTGGGGTTTGGGTTGCTTAGTATAATAATTAGCATTATATGATGACTGTAATCTGCTATCTTAAAAATATCTAATTTTAGTCAGGTCAGAAGAAAGTTTTAAGCACAAATTAGGGAGTTCCTGGGAACATGGATAGTTAAGAGGTATGCCCAGCACCACTGCATGCATAGTTGGCATATACAGTTAACTGATATATGTACAAGCTTCTATAATCTTGATTTTACAATCTATATCATAAGGATCATTACTGTAGAATTGTTATATAACGGGTAACAGAAGGATGTGGTTGTTGATCTCTGGTGAGAATTTTCAGCAGTTGTGTATTAGCTAGTGTACAAAATATTGCATCTGAGCCTCAGTAAAAAAGAAAAAAAAGTAAACACACAACCAAATTTAATAAATACTACATGGTCCACTTCTACCATGTGCATGTAGCACAATGTTTTAGATTCAGTAAGGACTGCACAAACAAGATAAACACCATAGCATGCTAATTACAACATAAGCAGCTGAATTGCATGCTAATCAACCAATCCAACATGGTGGAGCTATTCAACAATCTATAAAGCAACTATGTAGACTCTGGTTTTCCCTGTGAATTCCAAAACCTATTGGAATACAGCTATGGAAAGGAGTCTACACAGAAAAAATGTTAGCAGGAGCAGTTGCTTTAATTTATTTGTATGTGCAACAGGCTGCAGCTTATGCAGCTGCTGCCGCCAATGCACCTAGGCCTAGCAGGAGAAGAGTTTTCAGGCCCCATTTAACTTTTCACAACCTACATGATGTGGAAATGGTAGAGTGCTAGAGGGTAGATAGGGATATACTACAGCAACTCTGCAACCCATCGCTCTCAACTGCCCAGATTTTTTACTCATATTTTTGGTCAATTTCTCATAAAATTGTAGTTTTTCTGGAAAATCACTGGCATATCATTGAGGACTGAAGTAAAAAAATAATGGCAGACATTTGATTTTCAGACTTCAAATCCTTCAGAAAAATTCATGCTCATGCAAAGCCTGTTATTATGTCAATTTTCTAAGTTTGCAAGATTAATATTTTTTTCCCTTTGTTCCCTCATTATTTGTGGCTTTGTCCATATTTCTTGCTGTAAGAGTTTGAGAGGTATGCTGCAACCTCTGACATCCTCAACTCAGAGGTAGGGACAAATGAGGGGAACCCATCCCAGTGGAGACAAAGGTATTTGTAGCACTTAGAATCTTAGCTACAGGTACCGTTCAGAGACAAACAGGGGACGTGCTGGGGTTGTCTCAGGCATCAGCATGCAAGATCCTTCCTCAGTTCCTGAATACTATGCTCCAACATGCCAGTGGCCACATATATTTTCCCTGTACTCTTGAGGAGAGGGTCAGAAATATGCAGGAGTTCTACCATGTAGCACACTACACTGAAGTACTGGGTGCCATAGATTGCACACATATAGACATTAAGACACCAAATGGGGGACAGGGTAGACTCGACATACACAGAAAGGACTTTCACTCTACTAACTGCCAAGCTGTGTGCAATGCCAAGGGAATCATCTTGAATATGTGTGCTGGCAACCCAGGCAGTTACCACAACTCACATATCTGGCACACTTCGCAACTGTACCAGATGTTTGCTAGGGTGGATACCACACAGGGTCATTTACTATGGCATGCAGGTTATGCAAAAGAACTGTGGCTGATGATACCCATCAGAAATGCACACACACCTACTGAAAAACATCATAATGAGGCACACACTCAAAGCAGAAATGTCATAGAGCATGGTTTGGGCTGCTGAAGTCACAGTTCCAGTGCCTAGATACATCTGTGGGAGCTCTGCCGAACAATACACTGAAATGTTCTGAAATATTTACAGTACGTTTCATGCTACACAACATCATCCTGAGAAAATAGCTTCAGCAGGATCAGCAAGGGGAAAGAGCACACATCCCACCATCAATACCAAAGTCACCACAGCCACATGCAGATGAGGAGTCAAATGGGGGAACCACTAGCTGCAGTGGGTGTAGGCAGATGTAGGTGTGCCCAGTATGCCCTTGCATTGGCTAAGAGACAATACATAGCACACTCACTCACCACCAAAGGGGGTAAAACCCGTCTTCCTACATATATACATATAGTAACATTGATGCTAGGCAACTCTCACAACCTTTACCTACCCATGTAATGGCTGTGTACTGCCTGCATCAGACAGAGTCAGCCCTGAAATAAAACTGTTTCAACTGCTGCATTTACAAGGTAAGTCCTAAATCTGCAGTGTATTGTGTAATAAAATGAATGAGTAGCATATTCTTCTATTTCATTACTTGGTACTGTAAGCAAGTAAAAGGTGGGAGATTTGTACAGAAATGAGCTTAACATGTGACAGCAGGGACTTGTTTGACACATATGTGTCCATTATTAAGTAGTAAGTCTCAGGCATCAAAGATTCACAAAGTCATATATCTCAAACTTACTGATGATAACTGCATGCCCTCAGTTTAGCACCATAAATTTGCACTAGAAAATCCTTACACCACAAATGCAGATATACTAAGCGCTAAGCTATGCACCTTGAGCATCAGACACAAAGCTTATGTATCACTGAATCTAAAAGACAGAAAACAGGGATATGGCACAGTTATCATCAATTGCAAAGGGTGTTGTGTGTGTGTGTGTGTGTGTGTGTGTGTGTGTGTGTTTGTGTGTGTGTGTGTGTGTGTGTGTGTGTGTGTGGGGGGGGCATGAAGCCTAGGCTGACACAGAAGGTCAGTGAGTGTGTGAGTAAGAAAGAGAAGCAGGCAGGCAGACATTCAGATAAATCAAGAAATGGCCAGTGAGACAAAATGTGTTTTAAACTGCATGGCTGAACCTTGTAACTGTTGTGTGTGTGTGTTTCTGCAGGCATCCTTCAGGTGAAATTGTTGTGTCTGTGTCTGCATGAACACAGTCAAGTTCTGTGCTAGCTCTATGTCTTGGTATATTTGACAGGTGTGAGTCATACATGGTAGAGGTGGCAGTTCATCATTGTCACCCCCAGGCATGAGAACTGGCTCTGTCAGGAGTTGGACTGGCATGTCCACACCCACGCCCATGGTCAGAGGCATTGCTGTTACCTAAATGAGACTGATGTCTGCTGGATGAGTTCCCTTCATGGAGACACCCAGGACCATGAGCCAATGGCCTTCCATGTCTGGGTGTGGACAGCTCACCCACTGACGGAAAGTAATCAGGCACGGCTATGTTGGCTAACAGTAGATCATATGGCTGACTTACGACCAAAAGGATGCTGTTCTCTTCCTGCAGATGTTCCATCATAGACCATGCTCGTTCCATGACAGACACCCCTCATTCCATTAAATACACCACTCATTGCAATGTGTCATTCATTTGATCCATTGAAATGGCAACACAGTGGAGGCAGTCATGCATGTTAGCCTGTGCCACATCTACAGCCCTCAGTATTTGTCTGGAGCACCTATGGGAATGTGCTTGTGCCTCCATGATTGCCCAAAACATAGGTTGAATGGCACTGGAATAGACACCTAGATCAGGTGGAACAGGGACATTAGGCCTTCTCTGAGTACCCCTCACAGCCCTTTTGCGAGGCACCTCTCCCACTCTTTGCCTACAGCCGGAGTCAACAGGAAGTGAAACCACAGAAACCACACCTCCCTGATCAATGGCCTTACCCTTCACATGTCCAATATGTGAGGGCTCAATGGAATGGGTAGGTGTAGGCCTATTGGCTGTGTCTGATAGAACTGCAGCGGATGGCTGTATGTCAACCTCAGTGTCAGATTCAACCTCTGCACCCCCCAACTGTGCATCTGTTTGGCCACCCCCATCATCAGTGTCTGCTGATAGAGTGACATCATATGGTAGAGGTCCCACGCTTTCACTGTCAGGATCACCTGTGATAAACAGCAACAAACACAAGAAAAATTAATAACTACACTACTATAATCCAATATATGGTAAGAAACTAAGACTGGTGCCACTATTATAGACAGTACAGTAATACATGCAGCATTCCTGACATCAGCATCACACACTAAAATACTTCTTTAAATTGCTCAGAGGTACTGACATCAAAAATGTTTGGCTTACCATCTGCAAATAAGGTTCTATTCTGCAAGCCAGATGGTCCTGGAAGAAGTTAACCAAAAGGTAAGGGCAACATCATCACAATTAACAGTAACACAAGGGGTAATACTTTTACCCTTTATATGTCCATTAGCTATACTTTCAACAAGAACTTGGCTGACAACTCCAACCTAAGCTAATCAATCAGAATGTGTTGTTAACTGTAGAAATGTTCAACCCCCCCCCCAAAAAAAAGATTATTGTGACACAGAAGTAACTTATTTATTTCAATTGTTTTACTATACAACAGTACTCAACAGCTGAGATACTAAAGCCTACCCGGAAGCTCCTCCTGGGACATACTTGCTATACCTGAAATTGTTGCTCCAACATCAAGTACATGCTGTTCTGCACATTTTTGGGAGTGGTGTGGATCCCTGACAGTGGACAGGAACTCTTCATTTGGTGTTAGTGGTGGCTCTATACCAGCCCCTCCCCTGCTACCCATCCAGTTATGACCCACTGCAGCTGCTCTCCTCCATGCAGATGTGCTGATATTAGTGACCTTATGGCACACCTGCTCATATATTCTGCTGTGGCCACCCACAGCATTCACATCATCCACAATCTGCTGCCAAATTTGCATTGTGCATACCATATTTCCTTGTAGCCTTTCAAGCAGGAAGGCACCATGTTGCCTAAAAGCATCCACTTTCACTTGATTTGCAGCATCAGTGAAAGGTGGTCTTCGAGGGATGACATGCCTGGGTGGCATACTCCTAGGTGTCCTAAAAGACAACAGAATGATAATACACATAAGTGTCATATAACTACAAAATAAATGCTCCCAGGTAAAACAGAAAATGTAGCATCTCAGTATTATCAACTGGGAAACATAAAACATTATAGAGATGTGAAAAACAAACTACAGGCTTGATGCAAAAAAAAAAAAAAAAAAAACAGTAACAATAGTAACATATCCTTGTTTGTGCCATAACAGAATAACTGCTTTACCCCATCCCAACAAAAAGAACAGGCAAATGACACATTTTGCTAACAAAGCATATTTGAAATGCCAAAAGTACTATTAAATGAACTGTCCCTGAAACATTTCTACATATTTATCACAAAGCATTTTATTTTAAGGTGTTGGCAATCATATATAGCTGTGAAATGCCTCGACAAACATGCACATGACATCAGTACACTTCTAACTAATGCATGCAGATAAAAGTGTAAAGGACTTTGCTTCAAAATTTTCTTAATTACATTTCAGCATGTGCAGTATGAACCTGACAAAATGCAAGTGTACCTTCTGAAGTTCAGTAATCCTCTGTGCAGATATATCCCCAGGTAATAGCACATGTTAAGTCTTCTTTTTTTCTGCCTTTTTATGTGGTGTAGATTCAGGGCTGTTAGCATGGTGAAGATGCAAATGAGGTGTGAACTTATTAGAATTGCTGAATCCCAAATACTTGGCTCCGTTTAACAGATGTTAACATAGTTCAGGAACTCCCTCAGTGTTTGTTTTTAATGGCTTGCAACTATGAATGAGTATTGGTTGGGAGAAGGAAAAAAAAAAACAACAGCACTGCAGGCTGACTTACATCCAGTGGGTGTGTCAGGTTAGACTTACAAAGTGTTAGATGTAAGGCTGGAAGTGTAAGGAAACAATACACAATTCACAGGTTGTGTTCATTAACATCCAACCTGCCCTTCATTTGTTGGCAACTGCATATGATATTATTTCCAGTTAATATCCTCACACATTTAAGGCCAGTTATATAGAATGGCTTACATACTGCATGTCTCAGATTTCTGGTCAGATAAGAGAAGAATGACCAACAAACACAGATAGGTAATGCAGAGTTGCATATTTACAAGCAATGATCATAACTGGTTGTGTGATCGCTTAGTGCACTCAGGCAGAAATAATAAATGTACAAATAACAGTTGTATGGTTTCTTATTACTGTAGATGATGTTGCAGTTGGTTGTGTGCAGAATGATTTCAGTTCTTTGCTGCAAAGCTGTTTGTGTGGCAAATAGGAATAAGGCATCCATTGTGTGTTCTGAATGTTGATTGGAGTGAAACTTCAAATCCACATCTATGTAGACATATCTCATATGAACCATTTTCTAGTGTATATGTCATAGATTGATTTCCTCACTTAAACCATGTGTCCCTTTTTTCCCTTTTCTGTCTTGTTATTTTTGTTTTTTATTTATTTATTTTTTGGGCCAGTGTTTACATGATGTTGCACTCGGCACAATCACAGGAACAGAGGAACAAATGGTGGGTTTGGCCATGCTTACCTCATTTGCAGGAAGAACAGCAGTCCACAAACTGGACAACCAGACCACCCAGGAAGCAGACAGGACCCAGATAGCCAAAAATAGAAACCAGATACATTCAATAAATTCTATTGGACACCACATAAATCTGCTAAGCGGCATTGCACTGCAGTTAACACAGAGACATTAAGAATGATTAGTAAAGTAGGTAATGTCATGTAACTTGTCCTGTGGCAGCAGGTGTAAGTGTAGGACTGGTGTACAGAAGGGCTTGGGATCTAGTACAGGGTGTGCAATATTTTTTTACTCTTGTGACAATGCAATTTATAGCAACAAACTAAAACATAGACAAGTGTTGTTTCAGCTTTCTTGTGACCACATGCGTAAATGTATGCCTGCCATACACATGGTCCTAGGTTCTAATACAAGAACTTCCATTCACTTTTACTTTTGTTCCACTTACCATTATATTCACTCTCAGTTATAACACTTTAGATAGTGGAGCTGCTATGAAATGAGACAGCATTATTGTGTTTTCAGATGTATGACTGAGGGTATAATGTGTATTATATTTCTGTAAGTATAATTCTGCTATCTGGAGTTGCATGGGCTTCACATTTGCCTAGACACAAACACAGCTAGATATATATCCAATAACCATGTCAGGTCACACACATACATGTATAACAGCTCAAACTGTCACCTGTATTTACGTATGATTCCTGACTATGCCTGAACAGCAGTTTTTTTGGCAAAGATGAAAAATCAGAGCTGTGGATGAAGATATTTTGTCCCTTATGCCTAGGTTTGAATCACACAGAGTAAAATCAATTTTGTCTGTATATAATGGTAAAAATAGATATGTCAGGTTATTACACTTATGGCCCCAGTGCATGTCTGCAAACCTAACTCACCTCACATTTACCTTCCAGTTTTCAATATATATTTCCAGGCTACATCAGTAGATACCCCTCAAACTAAGGGAAGGTGTCAGATTGACATTCCAGTTGCAATTATTTAATTCCTCCCTGCTTGTCACTGCTGCTCTCCTCTTAGCATCATGCAAATGCATTGCTCGGGTGTGCGCACTCCCAGCAAATGTGATAGTTGGAATTGGCAAGAAAACATTAGTCTCCATTGTTCTAAGTCTGCTGGTAGACTTGGCTGGTGTTACTGGAGAAGGTACCAGGTTTAAGGCACAGAGGTGGGGTTCCCAGAATATTTATTGGACTCCTGGTAAAGCATCACAGCCAAAGGCTTCTGCAAGGGGACTTTTCTGGTTCCTAGTACAAGTCTGAGGTGTGGAATAGTTTAGCTCAGGCTGTATCCAGTACCACTGGTATTGCACACACTGGAGAGCAATGTAGGCATCATTTTAATGACCTGCAGAGGAGAAAGGGGGATAATCTTAACCATTGTTTGGTGGAATTTAGAACTGTAGACATCCCACATCTTTGTAAATATCAAATAAAGAGAGTACTTGTAAGACTTATAAAGCTTACTATAGGCAAGACTGGTATGCATAACGCTCTTCTATTTTGTTCTGTTCTTTCTCCAGCTGCCAGAGATCGGGAGTTCAATGTCCAGGCCTATGAGTCTAGACTGGACAGATTGAGGGAAGCAAGAAATATGTATGAAGCAGAAAAGAAGTGTTATTTAGCACTAAAAGTTAAAGATAGCTTTTTTGGTGTTTTATAGAGTTGTATCAAATTGAGCATGCATATATATCCCAGCTGTAAAAGCAAGTATGCATGCATTAGTCTCTAGCACAAACCAATTGTATGAGTCCAGTATTAGACTTTAGTTAGAGGTTGTGGGTTCAAATACCACAATTTACAACTGTACAATATTGTTATTTGTTCAATAATATTTATATTAAATTAAAAACTCTAGACCAGTGGCACAAAAGCTCTGTTGTAAACTGTAATCTGTATAACTGAAACATGCATATGTGCAATATATGCACATTTCAAGGATTACTTGCAGCAATCTATACTATAGTGTATATCTGTTAAGAGGTATACTTAAATGTAAAATTTAAGATAAACAAACTGTATAATTGTATTAATGTCACATATGATGTTACTAATGTCAACTCTTTTTTTCCTCTCAACCCCACTCCTTATTTCTCCTTTTTATTGTCTTCCTTTTTATTTTATTTATTTTTAAAAATATTTTTTATTGTATTTTTATTTTATTTTACTTTATTTTAATTTATTATTTTTTATTTTTATTCCATGTCATCAAAATGTGTCCATGATATCCATGTGTGCAACATAACTAAATTCTCCACAACATAGTGGGGTAGACCAGCCCTACTGGACCAGGTTACCCCCACTCCACCACCTCTAACACCTATGTCCAGCATGTCTGGGAGCCAAACTGGTACCACTGCCTCTACTGACCCTACACTACCTGTGCTCTCAGGTACTTCTGCCCTGGAGGCTGGTCCAGTGGTACTCTCTGGGAACAGTGTCAGAGGTAGTGATTTCATCACCAGCAGCAAATTGTCAATAATGGTGCATAGGGCCAAGCACTGCACCATTGGTGCATGCCTAGGCTAGATGGAGAGGCTTAACTCCTTCATGTTCCATAGGAGGAGGAGATATCAAGAACTACAGCCACCAGCAGACTGACAGTGATGACAATCCAGTGGGTGAGGACTCTATTCTCACTGTTTCCAAGCTTGACAACCATAGTTGTTAGTTGTCCCCACTCTCACCCCAATCATGTTGTCCCCCAACCTTTTGTGTCCGTCACGGTCCTTGTCTTTTGTCTTGTTTGACTTGTCTGTCTGCAATTGCTTTCTCACCTACCAAACTTACCTGACTCAGACATACATATGTCCCTTCCCCAACATTCCTCCCTCTCTCAAATAAAAAATAAATGGGCACCTGTCCCACAAAAAAAAAAAAAAAAAAAAAAAAAAAAATCATCCCATACATAGCTCTCTGTTTTGCACAAGTCATCTCGATACACTAGATTTGGTCCAATTGGCTATACAACATGACTGCATTGTGGTCACCCCTCTTTTTGGTGGTGATAGTCCAAATTCAATTAATATTCTGCACATATTTTCTGTTTACAGTGTTAAAGAAATGGATAGCTATGGTTCTTTTCTACCTCCCTCCTGCATATTCTTGTAGTTCTTTCCCTTTGTTCTTCCCCCTGCTTGTTCCCCATTTTACCACATTCCTATCTACCCCATTTTCACAACTTTCATCTGGTCAAAAAATCACATACAGCACACATAAGTAGCAGAAAAAGCAATTGATCCCTTCACTTTTTGAGCTCCATGTTTACACAGAGGTGTGCATCACACACTGATTCACAACAATGGTGAGCAATGGCAAACTGCTGATGTTAACTCCATGCAATGCTGGTTAGCCCTGCTGTGCTATGTCAACACACAGCTACACATGCACTATAAAGAATTCATGCCGTTGCATCAATGATTATTGAAAAGTACTTAAAAGTATTAGATACACCTGGATTCAAACCCAGTATCTTCTGCACTCAAAAAGACATGCATCATTGCATTAACACATGCTGCCACAGAGACAGTTAAGCAGCAGATGTGTTTCAAAGAGTGAATACTAACTCATACTTTAGAAATGTGGCTCACTTTTGCCTACTGCTTAGCTACGTGCAAACATGAATAGTATTGGAAATGTGCATCTCGCATGCACAAACATTTTGCCAAATGTCATGTAAACTCGCTGCTCACTGTGCTATGGAAAAGTAAATATTATTATGTATTACTGTTGTTTTCTGTCCATTTCCCGTTTATGATATGCAATTACATGTGAAAACATAACAAACTGAAGGCCATATATAACAATATGTTGCATATTTACAATTTAGGCATGTGTTGCCTCCCCTCTGCACTGCAACCTTGGTGACTCAGTACTTTTTCCACACATATATCGCCTACACTACAGAAAGTAATATCCAGTGTTGTGTGATATGCAATGCACATGAATCTGGTAACATGCAGAACTACAACTATTGACCCATAAGCCTTCAAAGCCTTATCTGCAAAGCTAGGGAAGGAATCAGCATGAACCTTATCCAGAGGGACATAGGTGACCTTCAACACACTTGACCCAACCCATTTTGTTTTTCTTCAAGGGCAGAGCTTGCTTATTAAATCTAGCAGACTTCTTTGATACTGTCCCCAAGACCAGGACATACCATCATAGTGAAAATCTCCCATCTGGGAATTAAGCTATACATTACTAGATGGATAGTCAACTGGCTCACTGACATAACACTGTCAAAGTTAGGGACTGCACCTTCACCACTAGCCCACTGACCAGTGGAATACCACAAGGATCTGTGCTGGGCCCTCAATGGTTTGGAAACTATTTCACTGAAGTTCAGGCAATGGTAGATGACCTGTGCTTTACCAGGTTTGCAGATGACTGTTAAATGGACACACTCATAGAGTCCTGCAATAATGGTAACATATTACAGAAAGGGCTGACACAGATAGATGAATGGTGCCAAACTCACAGATTGAAACTTAAATCAAACAATACATCATTGTCCCTTTGACATTGAAGTACCCCTGCTAATTATGATATACATAACACCCCTCTAAGCTCAAACACAGTGTTGTGAGACTTGAAACACATGTCAATAGCAATCTACAATTTAATCACCATGTGTCTGTAGTATTGAGACACACATTCTGCATTGCACACCTCGTACATATGGACTTCACATCCAGGACCAGGGAGGTTGGAGCTCTGCTGTACTCCACCCTTATGAGACCACTAATTGAGTAAAATGTTCCCTTCTGGCTGTACCTCAGCAGACACCTGCAGCAATTGGAGAATACAGAGAGGTTTGTGACTGGGAGAATCTGGGGCTTCCAAAACATGACATTCATGGAAAGACTGATAGACTTATCACTGTACTCAGTATCATGCAGGCTGCTGAGAGATGACCTATGCTTGGCCTACAGAGCAGTCTCAGACAATGCCTACTGGAAATGCTAGACATCTGCAAATCAAATGGGACAAGAATAATTTGTTTAACCTAGCCTGTGATATAAACACAACATGCTGGGGAGACAGCTATATCCCCCAGTGATTGACACTACTCTGTAATAGGCTTCCACTGCATATGAAGCAGTGCTCCTCATTGACCCTGTTCAAGTGCATCCTTGACAACTGGATGGGTGATTGTAAAGTCACCTCTGGGGTGGCACCTATGTCCCTCATGGACAGGGCCAGTTGGTGCTGCTCACAAAATTGGTCTGGTAACAATGACCATTTAACTATGCTCAGTAAGGGCACTTGTGTTTTTACATAGCTAGGCACCTAGGGCCATTAGGCTAGTAAACTCCTATGAACCTGTGAAGCTTTAAACCTATGCAGGCCTCCCAAAATCTGCTCTCCCACGTGGCATGCTGATGTCAGCCAATATAAATTGACCTGTGTTCTTGTAAAAGTCAGACTTTTGCCATGGCACTTATGTAAAGTACTGAGTTCTGTAGTCTGTGTACATAGGTAAAGGTTCAGTTCTCACTCCAGTTAACTGTGTGTGTGTGTGTGTGTGTGTGTGTGTGTGTGTGTGTGTGTGTGTGTGTGTGTGCATGTGTGTGTGTGTGTTTAGACAGAACAGCATGGATTGACAGTATATTGATACTTGCAAATGCCTACCCATGCATTTCATTCAGGCTTCAAAACATCTGCTTTCCCAGACAGAATGTTGATGCCATCCACTACAAGTTGACCTGCACTGTTATAAAAGTCAGACTTGTGCCATGGAATTTGTGTAAAGTATTGTGTTCTGTTGCCTGTGTACTTAGATAGGTAGGGATTCTGTTTTCACTGCAGTCAGCTATGTGTGCATGTGTGTGTGTGTGTGTGTGTGTGTGTGTGTGTGTGTGTGTGTGTGTTTGCATGTGTCCTCTTGCTTGATATTACATCAAGCCTTTTACACAAGCATGTTGGACACTGTTATTACCAAATTCTCCTCAGAAGACACTGCTGATGTCATCGGCTATAATGTGCTTTTTGAGACACTTCAAGTCAGACTTGAGTTGTGGTGCTTGTCTTAAATACTGTGGTCTGTAGTCTGTGTACTTAAATAGGCAGGGTTTCTATTTTCACTTCAGACAACTGGGTGTGTGTGCTTGTTTGTGCTCTTGCTTGACATTACAGAGAGCCTTTTATACCAGCATGTGGGACACTGTTATTATCATATTCTCCTCAACAGACTCTGCTGCTGCTGATGTCATCAGCTAGCTATATAAGTTTTGTGGATATGCACTATTCCCACCAGGGCAGAGTCATAGATTGGCCTGGAGGCCAGGCAGAGGTCACCTCATCCTATATGATACAGATTACAGTGACATGGCTTTTAGTCTATCCACATATATCATGGCATGGTTAGTAGGCCCTGTGTTTTCTTGATGAGAAAGCCCTGTGGTCTCTCCAGCTGCTGCATGTGTCTGGTGAGGTACATGCAAAAGAGTGCATTATACTCTATTAGTGTTCTGATGAGCTTTGAATACAGTGCTGTCACGCAGTCCTAGGATCTGAATATGAATGTGTGATGTACAACATAGGCTTTCATTGCCAATGTGGACAATTGCTAGTTAAAGTTCAGATTATCTACATGTGTTTCCAGTGCCTGCATCACTCACTGAGTTTCAGCATAGCAAGACTGATGTCAATGCTGTAATTAACATGGACTTCCACTTTTCAGTAGGAAAACATAAAGATGCAGTTCTGTATTTATTTGTAGACTGTGTGGATTTCCCACCAATCATTTGTCTGTGTTAGCTCCTCCTGCAGTATGGTTGGACTAAATGATTGCATCCAATATACAAGAATCAGAAAACATGGTAAGCCAAAGGCCATATACTTTAGCCTAAACTCTCAAGAAATACAGTCCAAACAGTAAAGGGCTAAGCACAGACCTCTGAGGTTTGCCAGTGGTAACAGCTCTACTGGTACAGGTTGATTCACCAACTTACACAGTATGTGTTCTGTCGGTGAGCCAATTGGTTACCCATCTAGTGATGTAAGGCTTACTCCACAGCTGGGAGAGTTTCTCAATGATACCTGCATGGGGGATTGTGTCCAAACCCTAGGCAAGATCACAATAGGCAGTATGCAGTGTCTTACCTTCATCTAGACATATCACATGGACTCAATGTCCCATGATAACATCACAGATCCCCTATGGCATGACTCAGCACTTACACCTTTCTGATACGGTTGAATACACACTTCAAAACATCCTCTATATGGGCCATATTCCCACAGAAGGGTGTACATCAACATGCATCCATCTGAGTTGAGGGTATAGCATCTGATGCATGCATGGACAGAGACATCCTGACTCGTCTCAACTATGAGGTAGATGAACATGTCATCATGGAACTCTTCTAAATGGACACTAGTAAGATTCTGGCTGTGTGCAACAGACCTGTGTCTGACAAATGTCCTCAAAGAGATCAATAAGGGCAGGCATGATGGCAACAGTATCATCTTGTAGAACTTGACCAGGTCAAGGCATTTGACATAAATCCACACTGAGGTATTCAGTCTACATTGTCATATGTGGCCATAAAAAGCTATATCACCAAGAGGGTAGACCAGTATATCAAATACGTAGCATCTCACTAAGTTGAAATGCGTGAAGTGACCTATATTTCGGGTCCAGTGATCAGGCCTGTACATCACGGCTGTATGCTAGGTAATTTCCTGTCCATTATTTAAGTGATAGACATCACAGATGATGTAAACATCCTGTGTCCAAACAGCTGCCTGAAGGGCTACATATTGTGGGTAATCATTGATTCCAACTGTGAAATTAGTATAATACAGACAATATCAACACATATCAAAGACTGCTGCCACAGCCATGACAACACCTGCAATGGCAAGAAAACATGGGGGTTTGTTAAGTCAAGAAAACAAACACACAACCAAAGTATAATGTAGACATCACACCCTATAATCAGACCAGTAGGTATGTGACCTGTGTCCTCGGGTAGATGATAAGTGGAACATCCACCAGCATGTGGTCACAGTGCTGACTACTCTCTGGTATGTAACACAAGTACTGGATATGTGAAGAACATCCATATTAGAGGCCATTATATCTTCATGGTTCCCAGCCTTCATCACACCAATAACTGTGTAGAATGCAGTCTTCTTCATGTACCTCTGTATACATCTTCTAGTGATGTGTAACTGAAATGTACCAACTTTGTTACAGTGATTTTCACACAGCTTATTGGCCATACCTAGGTATTCTTTTTGTGGCATATTCATGACTGTCTGATGGTGCAGAAGACCAATCAAGTTGTTACAGCAGATGCATGTGTGCTTCCTGTTCTGCTTAGGCACATACTACATACATAGATGTTTGACAGCATTAATGGCATGGATATCATTTGTGACAGTGTGGATTATGCCATATCTATATCTATATCTATATCTATATCTATATCTATATCTATATCTATATATATTATAACTGTATCTATATATGTCATGCATGCCAGTCAACTAGCTTGTATTGCTCAGAAAGTAGCATAGAAGTATAGCAATGTCCCTTCTAACATCTCCAGCAGATATTATAGTGCCAGGACAGTGTGCACGGTTGCCCTCGTAGTGTGTGGATGTATCATAATAGTTGTTCAAGTGTGTTTGTGCAGAATCATCTCTTACTCTAGATCACATATGTTATGTCAGTGGTATGGGATTATTGGTTGCATTATTCTGGTATTATCCATGATTGCGGTTGGTTCTTTTAATGTTTTCTGTAAGCCTTCACCTATGCCCCACTTGCTGGAGACCTCTGCTGAGATTGCACTCATATTCAGGCAAATCCTTTTGCAAAGCTTTACAAAATGCACCTTATGCCAATTATATGTCAGATCCAGAATAGCTGTCCTCTGCATTATTCAAGTAAGGATGCTTATCTCATACTGACATCCTCCACACTGTTTTTTTTAAACACCTTTAATGAATTATCACTTGTGACATTGCCACTTTTATATTAATATAGAAGTAATCAAACTGTATCAAGTTAAATTAAAAAACATTATGCTTCATGTATATTGCTATATATCATATAACCTAAGAAACATTACATAAATTATTCAATTACTGCCCTTTTTTTAAAACAAGAAACATGTTTATTAAGCCATCACTTACAACACAAGCAATCATACATTTATATAAAAGAAAACAAAGCACACTGACACAATTCTAGATGCAAGCATTTTACATCACAAACCATACTGACATACTCCCAGTTGCAAACAGTATACATCACTTATAATCTTGTCACCTTGTGTGACAGTCACATAAAACACATTTTCACTGTACAGTCCCTACTGTGCCATACAGATATGTGATTTGTGTTACTGCTACAACCATCTGTCATTAACATGCCCTCATCTGCTGTACATTAGGTTGTTTCACCTGTCCTCTTTCCCTGTGTTCATTCCTACAATTCATCTGTGTATCCCTATTCAATGCACACACTTCCCCTGAATGTTTATTTTACATGGCAGTCCATGTACTGTTACAGATCATTTCCACAGCTTCAGTACAACATGCCAGGAATGTAATATCACAATACTCTGGACTATATACACACTGTTATGTACTGTGTTTGGACCATACACTGCACATTCATACCTCTGAACTGTTTAAATATTCCCAGGATGTCCATATGTGTTCCTTTTCAAATTTGTGGCTTTCTGCCATATCACTGGGATGATCTCAGGTCTGATGTGACTCATACATACATCTGTGTTCATACCAAGCAACTGTCCAGATTTTTGCAGAATGTTCAGATTTTTGACACATATTTATGATCGTTTCCTCATAGAATTTTGGTTTTCTGGTAAGCCATAGGCATGTCATTGTGGATTGAAGTCAGAAAATGACAGACATTTGAATTTCAAACTTCATGCGCTTCAGAACATGAATGCTAATGTAAAATCTATTATTCTATCAACTTTGTCATTTTGTAAGAGCACTATTAAAAATCTGTCCCTATTTTTGGGCCTTTGTCCCTCTATTATTTTTGGCTTTGTCTAGATTTCTTGCTGTAAGAGGTTGAGAAGTATGTTTTAGGTTTCATACTTCAAATCCTTCAGAACATGTACTTCTACCACATTTCTATAACTCATCTATGTCAAATATGTCCCTATTTCTGGGTCATTGTCCCTGCATTATGCTGGCCTTTGTAAAGATGTGTGACATTCTGCACAAAACCGCAGACCATTTAAGTGTGCTGCTTTAAACAGGATTGCAATCTGTGTTCACTTACATGGTTTTCTGGCTGGCAATACTGTTGCCAGCCATGAAACCTCATGAAGACACAGTGCACGGCATGAATATGCATTGCATGGTGGTGCACACTGCTGCTCACCGCGCAGCATTGTGTAGACATGTAAACTCTGTGTAGGCTTCACACACAGTCTACACAGAGTTTATTTAATCATCCAGAATTGAGATGTTGCTAAGGTTTTGTTCTTGTGAATTAGAAAGTAAATTTGATAATATCTCAGATCAAATTCTGACATTATTCATGCACATATCTCTAGGTGTTTTTATTATGCCTGTAAAATCCATGTTATTTTTTTCCCGGCTGTATCACTTTTGGCTATCATTTGCATGATTGGAGAGTTAATCCAGGAAGTTGTAAATGACTTTGCTTGTATGTCTCTGCTATGTACACATTTATTTAAATGGAGTATAACTGCTGACAGTCTCATCCAGTCTAAATAGAGAACAGGGTTAGGGCCAGTTTAGTACATTAAGTTTTGTCTGAATGCTTTTTTGTGAAAGTAGAAGGTTTTTCACTGATTTGGAAAATAGTAGTAATTGGGGGGAGGCATGTAAAATCAGTATATTTCCTGTCTAGGAGAGTATTCACTTTGTGAGTCAGGCATGGCAGAATAATCTAGAGGCCATGACTTTTTTCATTAAGATGCAATACAAAGTATCTGCAGCTCCTCTGTCCATATGAAAGTCTGCATAAACTGATGGTAGACCACGCAAATATCACTGGTAGATGGAGTGGGCATAGAAATACTAAAACATTCTCTTAAGTCACAGTTTCATCCATTTTGATGTCTTCAAGACAATATAGGGTGCCATTTAGGTGTCTCTGGGTTTTGGCTAGAGCTAGACACATAAAACATTGAGATTATGTCTCCTGCTATGTTTATTATGGCTATTAAAATTCAATTTGTGCAAAATTCTTGTAGTTGAATGTCATCTGACCTGGAAGAAAGGATAAGAGAATATCTTGCATCATGTGAGACCTTCCCTTTCTACATTTTCTGTTCAACAGATTATATAATAGAATCTAGAATGGCTTAGGATGAGGAGTAAAGCATATTATTGTCTATTATACAATGCCTCCCCTAAAACGTGCACGCTGATTGGCCAGCTCAACCTGCGTGCCCGTTGTAAATCCCTCAATATACTAACGGAAAAAGGTCCGGTCGCCCGGACTTTTTCCGTTAGTATAAAACACTGTCTTGCTATGTTAAAAGAGTTTAACAAAGCGACACAGGTTTAAAAAAAGCAACGGAGATCTCCGTTGCTTTTTTTAAAGCTGTCTCGCTATGTTAAACTCCTTTAACATAGCGACACAGTGTGTAAAAAGCAACGGAGATCTTGTGATCTGCGTTGCTTTTTTTTTTTTAAAGCTGTCTCGCTATATTATATGTGTTTAACATAGCGAGACAGCTTTAAAATAAGCAACGGAGATATCCGTTGCTTATTTTAAAGCTGTCTCGCTATGTTAAACCCATTTAACATAGTGAGACAGTTTTTAAAAAAAAAAAGCAACGGAGATCGCAATATCTCCGTTGCTTTTTACTGTTTCGCTATGTTAAATGGGTTTAACATAGCGAGACAGCTTTACAATAAGCAACGGAGATCTCCGTTGCTTATTTTAAAGCTGTCTCGCTATGTTAAACCCATTTAACATAGCGAAACAGTAAAAAAAAGCAACGGAGATCTTGCGTTCTCCGTTGCTTTTGCCCACAGCTCTGATGTACTGCGTAGGCATGCGCAGTACATCAGAACTGCCGCAGAATACCAGACAGCTGCGGAAGGGCAGTAAAGAGGCATTATACAATGCCATTATTTAAGAAAAGTAATTATTTCTTTTCTTAAATAATGTCATTGTATAATAGCAATAACCCACTTCTTGATGTGGGTAATGCTGGATTTACCCAAGGTTGGCTTTGTTTGGTCCCTCGGGCTTCGCCCTCGGGACCAAACCACGCCAACCGTGGGTAAATCCAGCATTACCCACACCCAGGCGTGGGTTATTGCTATAGTATCTCCACCTCTATAACTAGCTTATATCCCTAGGGCTCCACTTTTCAAAAATACTTCTCCTTCGTGAATCAAGCTGTTCATCATACTGGCTGCCCCCCCCCCCCCCCCCCACACACACACACATTCTTTAGGGAAGTTTGAAAATTTGGACCTTGACTCCTTATTTCCTTCCCAGACATGCTACTCATGTGTAGTTAATTACATTGTACCTAATAAGAAAACATTAAGACATGAGAGTTACTTTAGTTGACGTGGTCTGATTAATGAGCTCTGGGTTTGATCTTGGGTTTAAAATTTGCAATTGGATAGCTTCTTTGCTGAGTTACTTATTGCAGATCCTATAATTGAGATTTATAGTAATTTAGTGTCTATATAGTATCTTCAAGTAATAGATCACCATATTAGGAATGTGATCAGACTAGCATAGAGTTTTATTCTGATTATGTTTACTTTGATCAAGCACTATTGAATTTCTCCTTGATGGTACCTGGACATATTTGCATGCATCATCTCTGCAGGAATATATAATTTATAGAGAGGGAATATCAGTGAGGAAGTTACAATCAGGCTTTCTGATCTGTTTCTGTTGACTTCCAGTGAACATGAGCACATTTGAGGTTACATGACAATAAAACTGACTGAAGCCTTAGCATTTAAGTTTTCTTGAAAATATTAAAAGGAAGAAATACAATACTGCTTCTGTGATAATATATACACTAAAGTAAGTAGATACAGGGCTCCATGCACAATAAACTGCAGAGCTACATAACGTCAGAGAGCATGTGTCAGTAATGACTTTCCAACTGGGAATCTGAAGCTATTTTGCCCAGTGCCTATGGTTCAGAAAAGGACTGAGGTCAAATTAAATTGAGATTTCACAGTTAGAAAGTAGACATCCTGGCAGAAATCAACATGAAATGGACTTGGCGTATATAGGGATCAATTATCAGCTATCAGATGCAGATCACCTCTTTTCACGTTAGACTATGGGATTGTGTTTGGACATATTAACTTACTGTTAGAATTTAAGGGCCAATACTGCAGTCTTCTTTTGTCACAAACAAGTGTTTCACCATGCTGATGTCCATATCCTCATCGCCTAACCATTGTATGCCTGTGTGCTGTGTTCCATAAGAAGTGTTAGTGCTTTCCAGAGCTGCTCAGTCACGGTAACATTCCGTCAGTGATAGAAGTGTTTTCAGCTGCACTTTCTACCATAGGTGTCTGTAAGCCATGTCTGTGATAATACAAAGTTGTCTTTGTAGTGATGGCAGTGATGTAAGTGTGATAGTAAACACTTTAATCACTGGTGACAGCTAAGCCTCAGTCTGTGCTTAGGTGTTTGTCCTAGAGGACATGTGCCTTGTATGCTCTGCTTTATTACCTTTCCTACACATTCTAAATAGAAAAGTTTCAAAAGAGCATCCAATAAAAAATTGTTAGCAGCAAAACTAAAAAAATATCAAATGATAATGATGATGCTTTCAATATAAATCTCCTCAGATCAGGCTTGCATGTGACACACATCTGGAGCAGTCAAATTGTTTCAAAGTGTTGTTGTATACAGCTGTCCAGCCAAATGTTTTCTTGAGTAGTAGGACACTGTCACTTTCCTGCAGTATTAATAAAGGAATAGTTCCATGTTTACAAGCACCTTGGAATATTTATTTTAATTCCAAAGATCACTAGCATGTAATGAAGAAGAGAATAAATTCTAGAAAACGTAGAAGGGAAGCTATGCTGCATTCCGTTTTGAACACAGAACACTCAATGGGGAGATTGAAGAATTAAGGGCAAAGGAGTTTTTGAGAGAAATCATTGGATACAACTTCAAAGGAAAAGTGCAGGTAAGTGACCACTGGAAGTTCATACAGTTGATCATTTTTATATTATGGCATGGTTTAGCACCTCTTCTCTTTCATATTTCACAATTACAACTGATGAATATCTGACTTCCTTAAAATGTATGTGGTGTAGACTTTTACTTCCTTGACATTCTATTACAATTTTACATGAGGAAATGTTGATTTGTGTGTTTTTTTTATGTATAGCACGCAATTTATGTTGAAATGTCTAGGCAACATCCTCTTTGGGCAATATATTATCGTCTTTAAGTTCACAAACTGAGGCAGTAATAATTCAAAAGTAATTGTTCTGTGATGTGAACCATGGAAAGAATTGTTCATGGAGTAAGAACAATTGAAAACACAAATCTTCCTATCAGTGTTTAGTCAGAGTTGGATATAAATAGCTCATTGAAGATAATTCTTTCATGTGTGGTAATAGGAAGGAATAACACTTATTTCTGCCATTTAGCACATTTCCTGTCATATACAACAGGGCCAAAATGCAAAGAAAGTTTTATACATCTTAAACAGATTTTTCTTTTTTTGTTTATATGCAGGCTTTTTACAGTCCACTGTCATCAATGTGTCGCTATATCTTTACTTTACATTTCTCAAGGCAAGCTTACATAGTCATTGATGAAACTAATTTTCTGCATATTGAATCTTTTAAAACTGTATCATGGTTTAAAAGTGACATACACATTAATAGACATACCTCTCAACCTCTTATAGCAAGATGTACAGCAGTAGTGTAGTGGACAGAGCACTCACCTTATGAGTAGTCATTTGCGGTTCGAGTCCCACTGCAGCATATTCTATTTAACCCAGAGGCTCCCTTCACTCTGGAATAAAATCCCAGTCCAGGTTAGGCAGAGTCCCTCACTGACTGTCTTCAAGAGGAATCTTGATGAGTGGATGGGAGATTGTAGGTTTACCCCGGGTATCACTTCTGTGTCACTGTTAGACAGAGGCACAGTATACTAACCTCGAAAAAGGGCATAGCAAAATAAATTTAAAATGGGTGGCGAAAGTCAAACACATTCTGGCTAGGCTTATAAATGCCCTAGGGCAGATAGCCTAGTATGAACCTATAAGATATCGGGACAAAGCTACAAATAATGGGGGGGGGGTGGAACAAAAATAGGAACACTTTTTAGATATTGCTCTTACAAACATGGAAAGTTGATAGAATAACAGGTTTTGCATTAGCTTGAATTTTCTGAAGGATATAAAGTCTGAAACTCAGTTGTCTGCCATTATTTTCTGACTCCATTCCTCAATGATTTGCCAGTAATTTGCCAGAAAACATGGAAAGTTGATAGAATAACAGGTTTTGCATTAGCTTGAATTTTCTGAAGGATATAAAGTCTGAAACTCAGTTGTCTGCCATTATTTTCTGACTCCATTCCTCAATGATTTGCCAGTAATTTGCCAGAAAACCACAATTTTATGAGAAATATACCAAAAATACGAGACAAAAATCTGGACAGTTGAGAGGAATGTTAATAGTGCTGTGTGTGTGTGTGTGTGTGTGTGTGTGTGTGTGTGTGTGTGCGTGTGTGTGTGTGTGTGTGTGTGTGTGTGTTTTGGCTCTAACTTCAACTGATGACAATATATGTTAATAAATCAAGGTCATATCCTTACAGTGATATAACCATAACCATACCTATTCTAATGATGAGCCATTCATGTAAGAAAGTGGGCGCTAGTGATGAATAATTCCTGGTAAGTTAGAAATAAATAGGTCATGCTGTGAAGTGAGCAGTGTATTTTAAGCCATCATACACTGCTGAGTTATTTAAATGATCACATTGACAGTAAACAGAACGTGAAGATACAATTTAATTTTATCTTTTGAAACAGAAGTCTACTGTTCTGTGTACAAAATGGCATTTCAAGGTGAAACTAACATTTTTTTGTGACAATCAAGCTTCAAAATACTCACAAAACAAGCAGAAGTTTTTTGGCAAGTGAAAAACAGCACCATAAAATAGATGGTTTCTTCTCATATTTTCTGTTGTTCAAAACCAGAATACTGAGTATACATTCCATGGGTTGATAAAGGGGTGCAATATGAAATAAATAAATAATTACAAAAATTAGCCTCACTGTATGAAAGGTGCTAGAATCAAGATGCTCATTGTCATTGTCGCTACACTGAGAGAAGATTCACTGAATAGGGCAACTTGTTTGAAGAACTTTATTAGAAGAAGTAATATCCGGGCACTTCTTCAGAGGGGCTGTTTTCCCCCTACCCCATGTACCCCCTTAACTTTGTCTAAATATTATCAACATCAAAGTTAGCACTGAGGAAAGGTTCAACTTTCTATGAGCCTTCATATTCAGTGCATTGGCTCTTGATAATTTATGCCAATTTTACCCTTTTATTGCAAGCCAAACACTGACTGTCATTTAAGCAGCCATGATCACAGTCGCAGCTGCTTAAATGATTACATACACTGCTTGTAGGGAATGACTGGTATCTCTTAGGTTCCTAGGTTCCTAGGTATGTACTAAGCTAATGGCCCTGGAGCCTTTACAAGCCTAGCCCATAGGATTACCCTGGCACCGTGCCACCCAACCTTAGTTCCTAGTGCCTCTGTCGAGTAGAGCCACTGGAATGATTCCCCAGGTTGAATTAGGGTGGCCTAATGGTTAAGGTGTTTGCCTTACAAACACAAGGTGCAGGGTTTGAGTCTCGCAAGGGATAATTGGCTAGGCTTAAAATGGCTCGCAAGGGCAGTTAGCCTAGTACTAATCTATGAACCATCCACTCATCAAGATTTCTCTTGAAGAGGGCCAGTGAGGTGCTCTACTTGACATGTAATGGAAGTATATTCCATAGCATGGGCAGTCTCTGGGTTATGAACCTGTCCCTCCAGCATGTTTTGTTGATTGTGGTAATGAGGCTGAGGTCTCTGGAGCATGTGGTGTGGAGGGATTGGGATTTCTTTAGATGTAGCTTTTCAAACAGAGCTGGGTCAGACATGGCTTTGTAAGTCAAGCAGAAATCGTCTCTAAGTAGGGGATATGAGACAGAGAATAGTTGGAGTTTTTTGAGTCTGTCCATATAGGACAAGTGTTTAAGGCTTAGGTTCCTCTTTGTAAGGTACTTTTGCGGCCTCTCCAGTTGTTGCAGGTGTCTAGTGAGGTACATGCCAAATGGGGCGTTGTACTCGATGATTGGCCTAATGAGGGAAGAGTAGATGGAGGCAATGACCTCTTTCTTCCTGGATGCAAAACCCTTAGTAATGAGATGTGCCACATAGAAGGGCTTTCTGACCACAGTGCCAACGTAGTGGTCAAAAGAGAGGTTGCTGTCAACCTGTGTTCCCAGATCTCTTATAATACCTTCTGTGTTCAGTGGACTACCATCAATGTGGTAATTCAAGGGAACCAGGTTTTTCCCAAAGGGGATGATGACACATTTTTTTTGGCATTGAGCTTAAGGCCATGGTTCTGACACCAGTTTTTGGTCTCATTGAGGCCTTTCTGTAGGATGTCAGCATCACGTGGGGAGTTAATAATAGCTCCCAACTTGCAAACGTCTGCAAATTTTGTGAGCCAGAGTCCCTTCATGTTGGCCTGGACTTCAAAGAAGTAGATACCATACAAGAGAGGACCCAAGACCGAACCCTGTGGGACTCCACTTGTGACTGGTCAGCAGTCTGACTTGGAGTCAGCTACTTTCACACTGTGGGTTCTATCTGTGAGCCAGTGTGCAACCCACCTAGTGATATAGGGGTTGATGCCTAGCTAAGTAAGTTTTTCTGTGATTTCTGAGTGGGGAATGGTATCAAAGGCCTTGGCCAGATCAAGGTAGGCTATATGAACCACCTTACCTTCATCCACAGCTCTGGTGACTGACTCAATGAAGTCAACCAAGTTGAGCAGGCATGATCTACCCTTCACAAAACCAAACTGTGTAGGATCCAGAGTTTGGAGATTCCCTATATCCTTATTTATTAGATCCATGATGATGTGTTCCATAGCTTTGCATATCAGACTCATCAGGCTAACGGGGCAATAGTTCCCAGGGTCTGTAGTCGCTCCTCCTTTGTGGAGAGGGATGACTGTAGCAGTGCACCATTCATTAGGAAAAAGGCCTGAGGTGAGGCTGTGATTGAACAGGGCACACGGGTGAGGTGCCAGTTCACTTTGTAGTTCATGTAGAACACAGCCAGGGATACTGTCAGGTCCCATAGAAGCTGTATTCTTGGCCTTGGACAGTGCTGTTTTAACCTGTGCAGCAGTAATACTGGGTGCCTGGCAATCTACTGGTATTGTGATTGATCCTTTTGGGGGGGTAAAGCTAGCATTGAATCTGTTCACCAGTATATTTGCAATATCTGTTGGCTCGGTATAGGAGATACCATTGTGCAGTAGCTCAGAGCAAATCTGGGTATTGCCATTGAGATTCTTTACATAACTATAGAAGGCCTTGTGGTTGTCTTTACTATCTGCTGCAATTCTGTTTTCATAGCTACCTTTATAGGATTTGATGAGGGATCTCAACCTTTTGCTGAGGCTGATAAGGGAGTTTTTCCAGTCCTGGGACTTCACCTTATTCTGCATCAGTTTCTTCCTTCTGTTGTAGAGTTTGTTTATGGCAGGGAACCACCAGACTGGCTTCCTTTTTTTTTTGAGGAGTGCATCTTAGTTCTATTGGGTATGGTGAGATCCATGCACTTGTGTACATGTTCATACAGTGCATTGGTGTATGATATGGTGGTCATGCAACTATTCTCCATTTGCATGGGTGCCATGAAGCTAGCCTCCTCAGTTTTTAGGAGCCCAAAGTTAGCTTTGGAGAAGTTTTTCATGGTGATTACCTTTGCGGGGGTGGGGGGGTGGGGTGGTGAGAGGGATGTGGATTTCTAAGGTGATTAGCTTGTGATCGGATCTAACCAGGGAGGAGTTGACTATTGGTGTAGAGCAATGTTCACCCACGTTAGTAATGACCAGGTCAAGGATGTTGCTACCTCTAGTGGGGGTAAGAATAAGTTGGTCCAGGGCATTGGAATGAATGAATTCCAGAAAGCATTGGGCAAGTGTATTGGTACATGAGTAGTTTTCCCAGTTAATGGAGGGGTAGTTGAAGTCACCCAGTATGAGAGTGTTAGGTTGGACCCTAATATTCTCCAGGATGCTTAGGAATGTGGATTGTGATTCTTGGGACATGGTTGGGAACCTGTAGCAGGCTAGTACCTGAATCGCTCTTGCCCAATGTTAGCTGCACCTGAAGTATCTCAAATGAGTTATGTTGGGCTACCAGTCTGGAGGTGTGTGCATCCTTTATGAATATGGAAAACCACCGCCTTAGGAGCTTTGGTTCAAGTTCTGGGGCTGAAAGGTGTGGAATGAGTTGTAGCCTGGTAGTGCATGGGTGCTTTCTGCTGCCTTGAACCAGGTCTCTGTTACAGCACAAATGTCGATGTTGTCCATTTTAAGGAGTACCTCGAGTGAGTGCATTTCGAGATTTAGACTTCTAGCATTGAGCAGCATGACCCTCAAATTGCATTTGTTTGTAGCTTTAACGGTGGTAATTTGGTCTTTGGAACACAACCTAAAAAAGACACTATAGGGGTGGCAATAGCCTTGGCCAGTATCCGGAACCCCAGGGGTGACAGATGCAGGCCATCTCTGGCAAAGCATCAAGGTCTGTCAATCTTGTCATCCCAAGCAGTCAGATACTGGATCCCCTTAAAATGACACCAGAAACTTAGCCAATTGTTGAAATCAGTCATTTTCTGCTTGTACTGTGGTATCATTTTGGGTGATGGTAGGAGGCTGCTCAGGGCTAGGGTCATGCCCACCTGGGCTACATAATCTGAGAGGTCCTCCATGTCTCTTTTCATGCTGTCCAGGGAGGTACATCTCAGGTCATTCACACCCACATGTACAATGACAGAGTCATATTTGTACCTGTTGTTGAGGGACCTGTGTGCATGCGTTATGTGTCAGATCCTGGCACGTGACAGGCAGCTGACTGTTACTTTCTCCTTATTCAACCTAGTGAGCGGGACATCAGTGTGCCTCACTATCAAGTCACCTGTGACTAGTGTGTTGGGCATGCTGTTTTGCCTCTGGGGCTTTGGTTGAGTGGCACACAGTTTAGGAGAGTTATGTGTCTCATGATTATTGTTGTGTTGTGGTGGTCAAGTGCATTTCTGCCTTGGAGGTTTCTGCTGTTTGGTTAGATTTTTATTGAGAGCCTCCATGAAGGTTTGTGTTTTTATGTGAAGGCAATGCTGGTGTGTGTTCTGGAGGGCTATGTGTTCCATGTGGTATGGCGCAAGTGTTGACCTTCTCCTCCTGACCAGCTATTCTGGTCTTGGCTGGAGAGTGCGTGGCTTCCAGTTTGGATATATAAGTGCATCTCTCACAAGTCTGAGTGTTGGAGGGTAAGAGGAGAGAGTTGTCAGTGTACATGAGGCAGCTGCTACATTGCCTCAAGATGCCCAAGTTCACCAGGTTAATAGGGAAAAGCACAGGGAACTGACCTTTAGACATGTCTGGAGGGGTGTACATTAATAAGTACTGGAGCTGTTTCCTTGTAGAATGTTTAGTGCTGCTAGCACTTTTGTGTATTATGATAATTGCTACAAGAAGTCTGGTAAAGTGCTAAACTAACAAGCTAGTAAAAGTGCAGGCGAGGAGAGAACTAGCAGATCTAAGGGAAAAATTGAAGAACAGACTTTGGCACTACTCAGAAGCTTACAAACAGTCCTGGATACAGCAAATCTGTATCTGGGCTAGATTAGCTACAGGAAAGGTGGAAAACAAGCGCAGATGTGGGCTTTTAAACCAGAAAGTTGAAAGAGATGGAGAAACTGCCCAAATGGTCAATAAACTACAATTTCTGGGCCAAAAACCACTCCTCTTGTGGCAGATAGGCTACCTAGTACTTACCACTCCCACTGATAAGCTAGAAGGCTTCCCTCCAACACAGAAAGGCTTGGGGGGCTCAAAAGCTTAAAAAGGAGTCCTGGATACAGCAAATATGTACCTGGACTAGACTAGTTACAGGAAAGGCGGGGAACAAGCGCAAATGTGGGCTTTTAAACCAGAAAGTTGAAAGAGATGAAGAATCTGCCCTAACGGCCAATAAACTATCATTTCTGGGCCTGAAACCACTCATCTAGGCTATAGGCTACTTAGTGCTTACCACTCCCTCTTCCCTCCAACACAGAAAGGCTTGAGGAGGCTCAGAAGGTCACACACAGTCCTGGATACAACAAATCTGTACCTGGACTCGGCTAGTTACAGGAAAGGCAGGAAACAAGCGCAAGCACAGTCTTTTAAACCAGAAAGTTGAAAGAGATGGAAAACTACCCAAACGACCAATAAACTACAATTTCTGGACCAGAAACCACTCCTCTTGTGGTAGATAGGCTACCTAGTGTTTACCACTCCCACTGATAAGCTAGAAGGTTTCCCTCCAACACAGAAAGGCTTGGGGGGCTAAGAAGCTTACAAAGAGTCCTGGATACAGCAAATCTGTACCCGGACTACACTAGTTACAGGAAAGGCGAGGAACAAACTGAAATGTGGACTTTTAAACCAGAAAGTTGAAAGAGATGGAAAACTGCCCAAATGGCCAATAAACTACAATTTCTAGGCCAAACCTACTCCTCTTGTGGTAGATAGGCTACCTAGTGCTTACCACTCCCACTGATAAGCTAGAAGGCGTCCCTCCAACACGGAAAAGCTTAGGGGGCTCGGAAGCTTATCAACAGTCCTGGATACAGCAAGTCTGTATCTGGACTAGACTAGTTACAGGAAAGACAGGAAACAAGCTTAGAATTTTTTTTACAGAAAAGCAGCTAAAACAGCAGTAAATATAATTCAAACGCAGTACAGGCTAGCACACTTGAGTGTGTAGCAATATTACGGCAAATACTGTTTAAATAAATGCAATTAAATTAACAAATGACTAAAAATTAGTGCAGAAGGCAGTAATTTAGAAGGCTACTAACAAGCAGTAATAAGTGCAGAGTAAGAACAACTGTTCAAGAGTTATCAATTCGGGTCTGTAACAGCTTATTCCTGGGCAACCACCCCCCTCACCGTACCTTTACAATAGCTTTTGGATAACATTGTGCAGATGGTATTAATGCTAATAACAGTCTGTGTGGAGCACGCTTAAAATAAGTGAATGCATTTGCAATAATTCTTAGGGAATAGGTTTTAAGTCTTCAGTGCTACCACCATTTAATATGTCAGGGACACAGTTTATGTTCTCTTGATCTGTGCTACTGTCCGTAATAACAATATGATAATATTTATAAGTGAACTGGTCTTATGAGTTTATGGTGAATGAACAATATTGCTTTAAACGTGGACTAATACCTGTCATATCTAAACAGATTCCACACCACACAAATGATGAACAGATTTATAACCCCTGCCTTACCTGGGAGTAACCCATATCACTCACAGTCCATTGTGTTGCACTGTTATCTTACTAACAGTAACTGTATCTTGGCTAAGTCTATTACATTTGTACTTGCACATTTTTTAGGAAAGACTAGAGCAGAGAGGATTATTATCATAATCAACATGTTATGTGTCTGAGACATGGATGTCAGGAAATTCACCTTGAGATGGAAGATTTGGAGCTGACTTTTGATATCCAGGTTGAAAATATACACCAGGCAAGGTTATGACCATAAATCTTTGTAGTGCATGGAGTTTTACCTGCTCTAATGGATTACAAACAAAAGAGAAAAAAAGAAATAGCAATAAGTGTTTTATAGCTTGGAAAGCTGTAACAAACATAGCACTACCACAAAGAGAGAGAGACCACTACAGAAGAAAGGCAGGAAACCATTAAATGTTTGAGCCAGACTTTTTAACACTCTATTAAGCTTAATGAAATGATAAAAAAGTCTAATAAGGATTGCCAGGCAAAATATTTGTTCATATACACCTGCCTGGAAATTAATGAGATGGCAAGGGAGGAAGGGGATTAGTGGTAAGGGGTCTATATTATATCATCGAACGCTTAAAAAAGCGAACGATGAATAATCGACCCCATGTAAGCGAAAGCTTACAATCTCGAAAGCTCAGAACAGCGAAATCACTGTTCCAAAAAAAAAAAAAAAAAAAATTGAAAGAATACATAAAGTGGGGGGCTTCACCCACCCACAACCCCCTACTTAAATATACCAACTCCAAGATCGCACTACAGTGCCGAAAACAGCAAAGTAACGGAAGCGGCCAGGCAAATTCTTTCTCCGGGAAAGAATTCGCTTAAAAGCCACTTCACTATTTTGCCTTTTCGTTGTTTTAAGTTCGACCAAGACACATTCGATAGAATGCATCTTCGGTTATCTAATAGGAACCCATGGTAAGAATATGGTTCAGGTGAGTAGTCAATTGTCATTGCAGGTTGACAGGTGCAGGCAGGTGCCATGGAGCATGGCATCATATGACCATTAGGGTGATGCATAGCTTTTGGGATAATTGTTGTGTGAGATATTTATTAAGAAAAAAAAAAAGAAATGAAACAACTTGGTTATATAAGCATGGGTGACAAAAGGGTTATGTCAGGGTATTGAAGATTAGACAAGGAAGTTAGTAGTGAGGATTTTGGTCTGAAGCATTTGGTAATTTTATTTATTTTGTGAGTTTTTAATGTTTTTTAATGTGTTTCTTGCAGATGGCAGAATTCCAGACTCAAAATGATAGATAGACCCAGAGTGATAAACAGGGAAAAGCCTTGTTTAAGGATGTGGTTACAACAACACAGGTAGTTGCTGGACCTCCAACAGAATCAAGAATAAAAGGCCATTGGAAACATAAAACAGGAGTTGAACAGCCCATGGCTGGTGCTTCCAGTAAGGTGGTGCAGAGATCCAGAAGGAAGAAACCAAGGGAACAATAGAGTTGTGATCATTGGGCCCCAGCTGTTTCCATGTAATCTAGACTGTTGTGAGACTGTGGGGGAGTCAAGTGCAGGTTTATCTGTAGATGAGCATTATCAGGGTTGTTGCAGGGGTTGCATGAAATGGACCAGAACTGGCTGCAGGATCTTTAAAGGTTTGAGAAGCAGGGGCAAGAGTCAAGGACCCATTTTGAGGAAGATGCAGCAGATATTAAAGAGGGTATGAGCAACTCAACCTCCTTTGGGTCTTTGGGGTGTAGGCATCCAGAAAATGACATTGTCAGTGCCTTGGTGCTGATAGGGGTATATCAGGAAGGACCTTCTATGGAATGGCTTGGAGCAAAAGCCTTTTTGTCTGGTGAGGCTTGGTTGTTCATCACCCTGCATATTCCATCATCCATGAAAGAGAAGATCTTGGGGGGTGTGGATTTTTTAAATTTAACTGCTAATGATATGGCTCAGAGGTTAGGGGAAGCTAAGGCTCTGGGGCTAAGAACTTGGCAGTGGCACGTGCAGCTTTAAGCAAGATGTGGCCAGGCAGGTTCAAAGCTTAGTCTTGGGAAAATTGGATCCTAGACTTTATCTCACAGCAATAATATTGGAAAAGGACACGTCTCAGCATTTGCCTCTGTTAGCTTATTTCCTAACTATTAGGTAGGCTCAGACATTTCTAGATGGAGCTGCATGGGTGTGGTAAGACCAGCATTTTGGAAGTTAAAAGCAGTAGATAAGTCATTACAGTGAAAAATTAGATATGCTGACACATGGCTTGGCACTATAATAACTAGACCAGGAAGCCAAGGAAGACCATACATGGGGGAAGTAGTAGAGCAGGCAGGGATGTGTTGGGCTTTTAATGTTGGGAGGTGTTCTTGGCACTACTACAGGTTTAAACGTATCTGCTCCATTTGTGGAAGCGCTTATTCATCAATGAAGTGTTGGCATAAGGAATGGAGAGGCTTCTGAAGATCCTCGTTGTCACAAGAGATTAGTAAGTAGTTGTCAGCAGGTAAGGACAGATCAAGAAATAGGGTACTTTTTATGGGGGGGGGGGGTCTGTCCTTTGAAGGTACAGACAGGAGCCCGTCCTTCTCATTCTCCTATTAAAGTCCATATTCTGGCAGCTGAATTATTGAGGGATTATCTGGATCAAGCTGTGGTGGAAAATTTAATACAGGGTTTGCAGTGGTGTTTTCTATGAATTCAGGAGTGTGGGGGTTCATTTTGTGAGTTGAAATTTCAAGTCAATGAAATGAAGACAAGGAGATTAAGATGGAGAGGGTTTTAAGTCCATTTAATGGGCAGCCATTTCCATTTTTTTCATATCTTGCCTTTGAGTTTGGTACAGAAAAAGAGGCCTGGGGAGTTTAGGTTAATTCGCCATCTATCTTATCCTAAGAAAGGATTGGTGAATGACCATGTCACCAGTTCAGATGCTGAGGTGCAGTATGCACCTATGGATGATGTGGTTAGGCTTATTATCAGTTTCAGGGACCCTTGGTTGGTGAAACTGGATATTGAGGTGGCCATCCACCTGCTGCCTATCCAACAGAAGGATTGATCTTGGCAAGGTATGTGTTTGGCTAGGAAATATTATTTTGATAAGGCCATTCAAGGAGTGTGCATGGTGGCATGTGCTACTTTTGAAAGGTTTAGTGCTACAGTACATTGGATTGGGCAGAAGCGAGCTCCCATCCAGAAGGTCATTCACTATTTGATGAATTTTTTAAAGATTGGCAAGGGGTAAGAAGAGGTAGATATACAGTATTTTCAGGATTTGTGTGTTGAGTTTGGGGTTCCTTTGGCCCCCAACAATTTGGAGGAGTAAGGTTTTAAAGTTTTTTAGGCTTAGAAGTGAATACCAAAGGGGAGTTGTTTTGTCTGCCAGTTGAGAAGATGGATAAGGTGAGGCATAAGCTTTATGTGTTAAGAAGCAAATGGAAGATTAGGATTAAGGAAGTAATGGAGATACTTGGTTTTCTCAACTTTGTTTGCAGTATAATTGATCCAGGATGGAATTTATGTAAATCAGTATCCAATCTGTTAAAAGGAGAGAAGGTCAAACCCCACAGTCAGGGTATCTCAAGCAGTTAGGGTAGGCTTAGAGCTATAGTCAGTATTTCTGGCAAGGTTTAATGGTATTTCCTTTAGGTAGGAGGACTGGCTTTCTGATGATTTACAGTTATTTATGGCTGCAGCAGGAGGGTTAGGCAGGGTGGTCTTTTCTGGTGAGACTTGGCTTGTGGTGGAATGGCCTGTGGAGTAGCTGAAGGAGTAGATAAAGGTGGTTTTCCATTCAGACAATAAGGCTGTGGTTTAGGTTTTGACTAAGAAATCTGCCAGTTTGGAGTTGGTGTTGATGGTTTTGAGGAAACTGGTGTTGTTGAGTTTAAGGATGAATTTCTGTTTTTTTTTGCTAGGTATGTCCAAGAGCAGTTGAATGCAGTAGCTGACAGTCTTTATTGTTTTCGGTTTTTCAGATTTTTAACTTTTGTACCAAAGGCAGATGATCAGCCAGTGGAGATAACTAAGGATGTGTGGTACACTGGCAGGCTGGAGCAGCCTGGAGAGTTCAGCAGTCTTGGTCTAGAGCTACACGGCATGCTTATGGCTCTTCAAATGAATCATGTTCTTCTTTTGTTGAGGGTCTGGCAAGTCAAGGCAAAGTCTGGCTGGTTGTTTTGGTGGCTAGGTGTTTAGTTTATAGATAGGAGGTGTATGACACAGTTTGGATGGGAAGAGTGCACATGGTTGTACTTAGTGCAGCAGTGAGGATGGTACATTTAAGGGACATTACTAAAGCATGAGAAATTTGAAGGACATCGAAAGCTTGGGAGAGGCTGAATGGTTTGAAGTAAGAAAGCAGATTTACAATAAAGCAGTTATTGAGGGTATTGTTGAAAGGGCTTTATGTTCTGTCTTCATCTTGGCAGATTTATGTTAAGTAGGTGACTTTGTCAGTGTTTGTGTATGTAGAAGCTTTTAGAATTACTCAATTGTTAAGTTATTTATGTTGTAAAGATTTGTGCATGCAGATTCTGTTGTAGTGCTTGGGTTAGGTCAGTCAAACGCCTACCAAAACAGTTGATGACAGCAGGTGGTATTATATAAGGATTCAGAACAATTTTTGTGTCTAGTTTTTTAGGCTCTTCAATTAAGGCATTTAGCAGCTGCTGAAGTTAAAGGTTTGATTTTTCAGATTGTAGAGGGTAGGCCTATATTAGTAACTCAGTTTGTTGTGGTTTTGGGGAAGGCTTTGGAGAGTCAGGGTATTGCTGTGGGGGAATTTTCAGCTCATTCCTTCTACAAAGACAGATCATCTGATTTGGCAGAGGAAGGTAAGGTGGTCTTTGAGGGTGTTATTGTCGTATTAAATAGTTATAATTAGAGTTATTAGTTTTGGTAGTGTTAATCTATGTTATTTGGTTTTAGATCATGATAAGACCCTCATTTGGGGACTTTCTGTTGTATTTTGGATTTCAAGCAGCTGGTCCTGATAATATTATGGGAAGGTTCTAAGAGACTGTTCTACCCAAATGTCTACTGTGCTAACAGATTCAACACATCCCTGCAACTAGCCATGGTACCCAGGTGCTTCAAAAATACAAGTCATTCCCTTATCCAAGAAATCCCAACCAACAAGCCTAAATAACTGTATACCTTTGTATAACTTCATAATTTATGTACCTCACTCATTTTGCATACTATGTAAACATTTGCTATTACCTGTATTCCTTGTATGAACTTGTAACATGCATTTTTTGTTATATTTTGTTATATTTGTTTTTAACTACTTGTACCTTAACTAATCTGTACTGTAATGGAGCTTTTCTCCCTGGGTGTCCACTGAAAATGGGTTTCCAACCCTGTCGGACACTACTTGATTAACAAATGTAAATAAATAAAAATAATAAATAATAAATTAATTACTACCAGCCAGTTGCACTTACATCAACAGCAATGAAGTGTTTTGAGTGGTTGATCAAGAACATTATCTCTTCAAGCCTACCTGCAACACTGGACACATTACAGTTTGCTTATAGATCTAACTGCTGCATGGCTGATGCAACAGCTACAGCACTTCATGAATCCTTGGCACATCTAGAGAACAAGAATTGCTGTGTCAGAATGCTGTTCATTGATTTTAGATCCACCTTTAATACTGTCATCCTCCAGAAGCTGATATCGAAGTTGATATAGTTGGGCATCAACACCCCCCATGTAACTGAATAATGGACTTTTTCATCAACAGACCCCCAAAAAGTATGTGTGGAAAATAACAATTCAATCAGTACTGCATTGAGCATAGGTGTCCCTCAGGGCTGCGTCCTGAGTCCTCTGGTGTTCACCTTGTTGACACATGACTGCATGGCCAAGCATGAATCCAACAAAATCATGAAGTTTGTGGATGATATCACTGTCGGAGGTCTTGTCAGAAATGGTGAGGAAACAGCCTACAGGGATGAAGTGGAACATTTGATAGGCTGGTACAACAGCAACAGTCTGGGCTTAAATGTAAGCAAGACCAAAAAAATAATAGTGGGCTTCAGGAGGACACAGGAGATATATCAACCTCTGGAAATTAAAGGGGTGACAGTGGAAAGGGTCAAAAACACCAAGTTCCTGAGGTGCACATCTCAGATAACCTATCCTGGTCGACTCATATTAGCCACACAGTGAAGAAGGCACAACGTCTGCACTTCCTACGGAAACTGAGGAAGGCAAACCTGTCTCAGTCCATCCTCAAAGCCTTCTACAGTGAGACCATCGAGAGCATCCTCTCAAATAACATGTGAAGATATGTGAAGGCTGCCAGCCTAGCTAGATAGAATTTTGTAGATAATTCTGTCATTTGTAAATATTAATGTAAGCTACAGGCTTGTTCTCTTAAATGTGAAAAGACTGTATTGGATGTTGAACTGAAAAAAATGTAACAACAGTGTGTTTGGCAGTGGTGGGATATCCACACCACATATTAAATGGTTGGCAAATACTAATTGGCTTGTAGTGGTGTGGGTAGTATGAATTCCTGTAGCTTGTGTACAGTGATCTCTGAAGGTGTTTTTGTACTCTAAATCAGCCATGCAGTGAATACTCAGAGTTCAGATCACAATTGTTTTATTTCTTTTGTTAGCTTAGTTCATCAAGGAGAGCAGGCAAGCATGTCAGCAGAGGTGTACGGAAAGCTGACAAGGAGCCATCTGGCTGAGATATGCCAGGCTAGGCGACTGGTGCATGGAAACCTGACTGAGGCAGACATGACTGCAGCTTTGGTCACAGCTGCATCAGAAAACAATAACTAGGAGGATGATCATACTGGCAGTGGAGATGTACCACACTCAGAGAATGGACAGCTCAACATTTCTGCAAAGGACTTAAAAATCCAACTGGAGCTAAAGAGACTTGAGTTGGAGGCCAGGTGTTTGGAAATAGAAGCAGCTGGAGACTGAGGCATCTAGAGAGTGAGGGCAATGAGAAACTGCAATGTTTGCGGGCTGAGGAGAATGAAAAACTACTATGCCTGGAAGCTGAGGAAAAGGAAAGGCATAGGCAGCATAAAAAGGAGATGCTGACTCTTCTCCAGAGTCATGGAGGTAATGGGGAAGGAAATAACTGGATCCCAGGAGCACAAAAGGTCACTAAATTTCTTCTGCAGTTTAAAGAGGGGGATAATTTTGATAGTTTCATTCACATGTTTGAGAGGGTATGTAAACAGTATGATATTGACCAAAGGCTCTGGGCACAGTTCCTGACCCCTTTACTCCATTGTAAAGCTGTAGCTGTGTTGTCTAAAATTTCTGATCAGGAATGTTTTAATTATACTACTGTTAAGAACTGTTTGTTAGAAGTTTTTAAGCAAACACCTGAAATGTATAGGAAAAGGTTTCGTGAGCATAGACGCAAGGCAGATGAAAGTGTGTGTGAATATGTTGCTGAACTGAGCACTTATTTTCATAGGTGGGTGAGGGGATGTCAGGTCACCACTTCTGAAGGGCTGGCAGACCTTTTTGATGAGGGAACAAGCTCTTAGCACTTTGCCTGAGGACATGAGGATCTGGTTAGCTAATAGACAATGTGCTACTTCAGAGGAGTAGGGGAAGAAGGGAGACCTATACCTAGCAAGCAGAGCATACCTGCACATGAATGGGACCTCCAGTACTGCTCATGGGTCTAAAGGAACCCATGGTGGACAGCACAGACTGTCCTAACAGAATCTGCCAGTAGAGGGGGAAGCCACTAGTCCAGGTACACGTCCAGGACCTAGGGTTAAATGTTTTGAATGCAACCAGTGGGGCCATGTGGCATACAGATGCCCATGGAGGTAAGGTGGGGAACCAATAAGTGGGGAAGACAAAATGCCAATAGTAGGTTGTCTTGAGACAACAATGGTACCAAACTACCATCCTACAGATGTCCTGATAGGGAAGGATTTGGATGAGGCAGTACCATGTGCTTATGCAGTTACACGCAGTCAGGTTAGGAGACAAGCATGTGAGTCTGGTAGCCTGGTGGAGACCCAGACAGACTGCATACTTGCAGCCAAGACTGGTGAGGTGGTTACTTCAGGGAGGGAGACATTCTGTAGCAGAGAGGCTGAATGTGATCCACAGCTGCTTGTGGGTACTAATGTTCCCTTGGACAGAGTGACTGCAAAGGTAGAGGTGAGTAGTAGTACCCAGGCTGACAGGAAGACACCACTGTCAGAGGATGCCAGACTTCCTGTGGAAGGGGAGCTGGGAATGGTTACAAAGAGAGAGTTGCAAGGCCTGAGGCAGGTAGCTAATGAGGCACCTGATTCTCAAGGGAAGGGGGAATCTGTATACTGGGACAAAGAGGTTACTGTATAGAGAATGGACCTCCGAGGGAGGGCTAGAAGGTGAAAGGATGCAGCAGTTGGTAGTGCCTAGAGCCTACCATATGGTGCTTCTAGCCATAGCCCACGATATTCCCTTTGCAGGTCATATGGGCATAAAATGCACAAAGAGGCATATTATGCAGAACTTCTATTGGCCTGGAATTTCCAGAGATGTAACAAGGTATTGCAGGAACCTTGAGCAGTTCTAAAAGGTAGGAAAGTCAGGAGACAAGGTGAGAGCTCCTTTGATGCCTTTGCCTGTAATTGAGGAGCCATTTTAGATGGTAGCTATGGATATTGTGGGGTCTCTGAGTACCCCAAGTTCCACAGGGGAAAAAGTATATCCTAGTGGTAGTGGATTATGCTACATGATACCCTGAGGCAGTGGCTCTGTCCTCCATTCAGGCAGAAAAGGTGGTAAATGCTTTGATAGAGATTTTCAGCAGGGTATGTTTCCCAAAAGAAATACTGACTGACAGAGGTGCCAGTTTCATGTCAGACCTGCTGGCTTGTCCGTGGATGTACTGTGGAGTGAAGCACCTGAAGACCACCCTCTACCATTCCCAGACTAATGGTCTTGTTGAGAGGTCAAACTCTACACTCAAGTCCATGCTACAGGCATTTGCAGACCAGTTTAAGAGGGAGTGGGACAAGCATTTGCCCCATCTGTTGCTTGCCTACAGAGAGGTTCCCCAGGAATCCACAGGTTTTTCACCCTTTGAGTTGCTGTATGGGCATAGGATGAGGAGACCTCTAGATTTAATTCAAGATGAGTGTGAAGGTAAGTGTGAATCTCACAAGGAGTCTGTTGTAACATATGTCCTAATTCTCAGGACAAGGCTCAGGGAACTCGTGGGTTTGTCCCAGGAAAATCTGGCAGAAGCCCAGCAGCAGAAAAAGGTCTAATATGACAGAAATGCTCGAGCTAAAGAGTATGCTGTAGGGCAACAGGTAATTGTTCTCATTCCTGTCAGACACATCAAGCTGCAAGCAGCCTGGGAGGGACCCTACAAGGTGGTAAGAAAGGTAAATGATGTTAACTACATGGTAAAACTGCTAAGCAGGAGGCAGGGACACAAATTGTACCATGTTAAGATGATGAAACCTTACCATGATAGGGAGGCCCGTGTGCTGAGCATTTGCAGTGGATTACAGGAGGAGTCTGAGGGAGATCTGGTGACTGATCTCCTCACTGAGGCTCGGACCGACACCTCAGTGAAAGGGGTAGCAATGTCCCAGCAGCTATCTCCTACCCAGTTTCAAGAAATCTGTGCAGTGTTACAGGAGTTTGGGGACATCTTTACGGGGAAACCAGGGTGCACCCACCTGGTGTAGCACCAGGTGGATACAGGACCCCAAAGGCCTATTAGGCAGGCCCCTTATAGGGTGCCTGAGAGAGGCAAACAGATTCTGAGGGAGTAGATACAGGAAATGTTGAAAGTATGGGTAATTTAAGAGTCCAACAGTTCCTGGGCCTCCCCACGGGTGCTTGTGCCAAAGAAGGATGGCAGAAACAGGTTCTGTGTGCACTACAGCAAATTCAATAGTCACACAGTCATATGCTTACCCCATGCCTAGGACAGATGAAGCCCTAGAGCAGGTGGGTGGGGCTAAGTATCTTACAACTATTGATCTTACCAAGGGTTACTGGCAGGTGCCCTTGACTCCCAGTTCTAGAAATAAGTCAGCCTTTGTGATTCCTTTTGGCTTGTATGAGTTCACAAAGATGTCCTGTGGGATGAAAAATGCTCCAGTGACTTTTCATAGGCTGGTATATCACATCCTAGCAGAAGCAGGAAGGTTTGTCCTTGCTTATCTAGGTGATATTGCCATCTACAACCATTCATGGAAAGAGCACCTTCAACATGTCAGGTGCTGGACAGACTACAGAGGGCAGGGTTGACAATTAAGCCCAGCAAATGTCAGATGGGTATGGCAGAGGTCTCCTACCTGGGACATAGAGTGGGGAGTGGTAAGATCAGGCCAGAACCTGCCAAAGTGGAAGCCATTCAGGCATGGCCTGCACCTGTTACCAAAAAGCAGGTGAAGGCATTCTTAGGGACAACAGGGTACTACAGAAAGTTCGTCCCCAGTTATAGTACCATAGCTGCTCCCCTCACAGACCTGACAAGGAAAAACAGGCCAGATAAGGTAATGTGTACCACAGCATGTAAGCAGGCATTCCAGAAGCTTAAAGAATTTTGGGAGGACCCCCTTTGTTAGCCAGTCCAGATTACAGCAAATAATTTGCTGTGCAGGTGGATGCTTTGAACCATGGGGTGGGGGCTGTACTTAGCCAGATTTCTTCAGAGGGAGCAGAGCACCCAGTGGTTTATCTCAGTGGCAGGCTCCAACCCAGGGAGGAATGCTAGAATATGAATTAACCAAATGCTTTAGTTTTTTGAATAACACTTCTAGTTTTCTAAAATTCACTATGAAGAGTTCTACCATGCTATTAGACTTTCTTGACATCAAAATCACTATCACTGAGGAAGGTAAACTTACCACTGGTGTACACAGGAAAGACTGCTATAGAAATGCATATCTCCATAGAACAAGCATGCACCCACAACATATGTTTGATAACATTGTAAGGAGGCAATGGATGAGGTTATCTAGGTTGTGTGTGGATTCTGAAGACTTCGAAACTGAAATGTCCAGCCTACAAGACAAGTTCGTACAGAGCGGATGTCAACAGAGGAAACTGAAGAACATAATAGAAAAAGTTAAAGATGATAGAGGTGAACAAGGGACACCTTATTTCTCTGAGAGAGTGGTAGGAGGGTTGACTAAGAGAAAGGGTTATAAGAACCATAGGATGTCTTTGAAATATGCTAACAATGTATGAATAGCCACTGATATATTCAAGAGATGGTCTATTTTAACAGCGGACCCAGAAATTGAAGCAGTTGTAGGTACTAGGCCTAAATTTGTGTATAGGAATATGACTAACATTAAAAGGCAGTTATGCTACCCCAGGTTTAACAACATGAACCAAGATAGAGAGGCTAAGGCATGTGGTAAATGTAATTTTTGCCAATTTATTGATACGTCAAAACAATATCAGCATCCAGATTTAAACAGAACCTTTTGGTTCAAAGCAAATGGGACATGTGACACAGAGCACATAGTGTATCTGGCTTCTTGTCAAATCTGTCAAGCCTTCTATGTAGGCAAAACTGATAGAAAATTTAAGCATAGCATTAAGGAGCACCTGTATGACATTCACAAGCAGGTCTTGACTAATGTGTTAGCTAAGCATGTGAAGAACACCACAGAACAACATAACTTTAAGTTCTCTATGATTGAAAACAATAAGATAGACAGTACACAAGGTCTCATGAGAAATAGAACTGAAACTAACAAAACCAGATGGATAGTTAGGCTTAGGGCTGACTCTGGGAAGGGTCTGAATGATAAGGTCCGTATCAAGCCAATATTAAAGAGTAGACCCCTAAAACACTAACACATATTTAGAACACTTCTGGCACTGTCATGTTTTATATATGTAAAAAAGGGGGGGTGAGATACACTCCTTTTTTATATGTATTATAGGTTTTTAGAGTTGTAACATGTTTACATTTTTATGTACATTGCATATATTTTATGTGGATATATATATATATATATATATATATACTGTTCTGTGTTATATATATTTTTAGAATACTGAAGTGCTTTAAGTACATTAGATGTATTTTATCAGAATACATGGGATCCAACTTGCTGTTTTTGATCATGCATTATATGACTTTAAGAAGAGAATGCATGGAGAAGGTGCTTTCAGTTAGTGACTGATGGTAATAGTATGTAAGTAGAAGCTCCATTTCAAATATGTATACGTCTGAGGAAGCAGTGGGACACACTGCGAAAACGCTTATGTTTTATTTTCTGTTCTTTGTCAAATAAATAGTGGACCAGATTCAGGAAGGCTTACACGGAGTTCAAGAGTAGTGTAAGCCTCCGTGTAAGCCTCCCGATTCAGGAACAGCCCAAATCTCCGTGTAAGAGACAGCTAACACGTCTCTTACACAGACTGGGCGTGGAAATGCTCAATACCTCATTTGCAGCTTAAAGATATGCAAATGAGGTATTTGAGTGATCCACGAAGCCGAAACCAGTCCGTGTAATGGACGTGTTAGCTGCAGAAATGTACTCAGCTGACAACTGAGTACATTTCTGCAAAATTAAAAACGGAGCTATGTCAGCTCCAAATAAAGGGTGCATATGTTTCATTAAGCATGCCAATGGCCAGATATGTGGCCATTGGCATGAAAAACTGTTGCAAAAATAAGTTATATAACTTTTTTTTTTTCACGGGATTTCTGGGTTTAACTGCAGCGCACACCCGCGCAAATGAGGTGCGCTACCTAAAACTAAAAACCGAAGCTTATAAGCCCACAATTGTGGGATTTATGTATTACATGGAATGTCAATGGAGGGACTTGCAGACCAAAAACAATATGGCCTCCGTTTAGTGGTTGTCAAGGGGGGGAAGCTCCATGTAAGACATGTAACTAAGCATTACTAGGCAATCCTATGTAAATGAGGGTTACAATACTGAATCACACTGCCACATAGGTAATGAGCACTTTCTAAGTAGTGTAAGAGTTAGAGAAGGGGGAGGAACAGAGTAAGAGGTAGGTGACATCACGGGGGGGAAGGATAGTAATAAATGTACCAGATTGGAGGGCAATGTAAGGTAACAGATGACAGACAGACATCAGGGAGGGAGGTGTGTCCCAACAGAACACTAGGAAAGTCAAGAAATTGAGGGTATACGCTATCCCTACACTCAAAGTTTCTTGAAATACGTGCATGCACGCGTGTGCGCACGTGTAAGGCAGGTTCAACATGTGGGAGCGTGTTGCAAACCGTTTACAACGGTTTCTTGGCGTCTGCGTGTTTAAAGCAGTGTGCGCGCGTTTTAACATGAATCAGCCAAGCTCACACCGTGTAAGGATGTGTGCGCGCGTGTAACACCATGTAGAGATGTGTGCGCGCGTTTAAGTGACTGTGAGCGTGTTTAAGCTGGTGTGCACATTGCTCCTCCTCAGGAAACAGAGAGGAAACAGGAAACAACTAAAATACAGGGAAACTGCCAGAAGATACTGCTGGAGTTAATTGGTGGAAACAATTAGAAGCAGGCACTTACACAGGCAGACTAAAAGCCCAACCCAGCACTTAAAACACTGCAAAGAGCAGTGCAGGCTGTTTCTCACAAGAGATACTGCCAGAAACTAAGCTATCAGAATTGAAAACTGAAAAAAGCTGAACTCAGAGCAGAAATGCTAGGGGCTGCCATAGCTATTATAATCAGGCATAGGCGAATTGCTGAGGGTGGTGACAATGCAGATGCTGACAGACAACCCAGAGTGAGGAGAAGGAGAAGAGTATACAGGCCCAGGGTCACCTACCATGGGTTACATGAGCTGGAGATAGTAGAGCACTACAGAGTGGACAGAGACCTTCTGCAGCAGATTGTTGAGCTGTGCAGGCCACATCTCACACACAGAACCAACAGAGGGGAACCCATCCCAGTGGAAACCAAGGTATGTGTCGGCCTAAGAATACTAGCAACAGGTACCTTCCAGAGACCAACTGGTGATATGATGGGGATATCACAGGCATCAGCCTCCAAAGTACTGCACCAGTTCCTGGATGCCATGTCAGCACATGTCAGTGATCATATATATGTCCCTAATGACCGTGAGGTTGTGGCCAGCAATATGCGTCTCTTCCAGCAAATAGCAGGATACCCTGAGGTGCTGGGTGCAATAGACTGCACGCACATACGCATCAAAGCACCAGCCAGTGAGCGGGGTAGAGCCTACATTAACTGCAAGGGATACCCCTCCATCAACTGCCAGGTCGTGTGTGATGCCCAGGGCATAATAATGAATGTGTGTGCTGGCTGCCCTGGGAGCTACCATGATTCCCATATCTGGCATCTGATGCAGCTGTACCAATCATTTGCCAATGGGGACTTCCCACACGGACACCTAGTGGGGGATGCAGGTTATGCACTTGAGCCGTGGCTGATGACACCCATCAGAAATGCAGACACACCTGAACAGGCACACGCACAAACACGTAATGTCATAGAGCGTGTGTTTGGGCTGCTCAAGTCACGGTTCCGGTGTCTGGACACATCTGGTGGAGTCTTGCAGTACACACCAACTACATGTACCCAAATGATCGTGATATGTGCTATGCTACATAATATGATCCTGCAGAAACAGCTGCAGCAGGACCAGCACAGAGCTGGACCAAACATCCCCCCACCATTGCCAAGGCCACCACAGGCAGGGGGTGACTCGGAGGAGGAACAACCTGACCTTGTCCCAGTAGGCAAAAGGAGGTGTGCCCAGTATGCCCTGGCCTTGGCAAAGAGGCAACGCATAGCACATACACTTGGTCAGTAGGAACATTGGGACTGATACCTGCTCTGACTCACTCATACAATAACAGGGATGCCTAACATGACACAACCTGCTTCCAAACATGTACAGGGAGTGTAGTATGTGCATCTGACAGAGGCGGCCCTGCAGCACCACCTGAGGCATGAATGCCATGTGTTAAGTAATGTAATATCATGTACCATATGCACACCTGAGGACCCCAACTAACATCCACCCTCAACAATCATAAACCACAAAAACACAAACCCACCTCATGGGTACCACAAGGGATAGGAACCTAGATGTAATGCTACCCAATGCCAGAAGTATAAACATCAAGATGAGTGCAGTGTAAACACACACAGTATAGAGAATGTAGATATCAGTGCTGTAATAGAAAACAGGGTCAAAGCCCACATCAGCACCCTGACACTACCAGGTCACACCTCATACAGTGATGTACATGTGCAAAAACATGGAACAAGATAAAAATGAGGGTGACTAGCAATAAATGGCATGGATAACCACACACCCATGTTTGTACCACAACAAGAAGCAACATGGAATAGCCATGGTCAAAAACCAATGGCTAAAACTGACTACTACTATATAGCTTGCTGCAGACCACTGTCCTAATAGCAGGAACTGCCCCAGGCCTATGTTCATAGGTTCATAGGTTCATACTAGGCTATCTGCCATAGGGCATTTATAAGCCTAGCCCAGAGTTTTGTGGCTTCTGCCACCCCCTTCAATTTGATGGATAATATGCCCATTATTTTGCTGTGCCTCTGTCAAGCAGTGATACTGAGGTTATCCCTGGGGTATACCTGCAATCTCCCATCCATTGGTCAAGATCTCACTTGAACAAAGCCAGTGAGGTGCTCAGCCTCACATGTACCAGGATGTTGTTCCACAGCATAGGGTCTCTCTGGGTGATGAATCTGTCCCTCCAGCACATCCTATTAATATCTGTGTTAAGGTTTAAGTCTCCTGCCCTTGTAGTTCTGATGGATGTAGAGGTCTTGAGGTGAAGCATGTTCATTAATTCTGGGATGGACATAGCCTTGTATGTCAGGCACAGGTCACCTCTGAGCAGACGGTAAGCGACTGAATACAGCTGGAATTCCTTCAGTTGGGCAGCATAAGAAATATGTCTGAGACCCTTTCACCTCCTGTTGAGGAATTTGTGGGCCCATCCAATTGCCGCAGGTGTTGGGTCAGATACATTCTGAATGGGGCATTGTATGCAATCATTGGTCTGATGAGTGATGAGTACAGGGGAACAATGACCTCCCTTGATCTAGATGTGAATCCCTTCATGATGAGGTGGCCAATGTAGAAGGTCTTCCAAACTACCCTGGCAATGTGAGTGTCAAACAAAAGGTTACTGTCAACCTGGGTGCCCAGGTCCCTGATAACCTCCTCTGTGCTTAGAGGATTGCCACCTAGATGGGAACTAGTGGTCACCTTGTTCTTCCTGAAGGGTATGGCTATGCATTGTTTAGTGTTTAATGTAAGGCCATGGCTCTGGCACCAGTTATCCATGTCTATGAGACCCTTCTGAAGGATGTCTGTGTCAGATGGGTTTCCAACTATGCTTCCCAGTTTGCAGTCATCTTCAAACTTTGTCAGCCATAATCCTCCTGTGTTTGCTCGTACTTCTGAAAAGTAGATGCTGAACAAATGTGGGCCCAGGACTGAGCCCTGTGGGACACCACTTATGACAGCTCTGGAGTGTGACATGGCACCAGCAACTTTGACCCTGTGTGTTCCGTCACTTAGCCAGTTTGCAACCCATGCTGTGATGTATGGGTTCACAATTAAGCTGGTGATGTTTTCAATGATACCTGAGTGGGGTATTGTGTCGAAAGCCTTTGCCAGGTCAAGGTAGGCTGTGTGGACTGCCTTGCCCACGTCAATGGCCTGGGTGACTGTCTTGAAAAAGTCAACCAAGTTTAAAAGGCATGATCTGCCCTTGACAAAGCCAAACTGGATTGGATCCAATGTCTGCAGGTCCCCTATGTCTTCATTTATAATTTCCATTATGATCCTCTCCATAGCTTAGCAGAACAGGCTTGTCAAGCTGATGGGATGGTAGTTTCTGGGGTTGGTGGAGGCACCTCCTTTGTGAAGTGGGTCCACCATTGCCGTATGCCACTCCTTGGGCACATATCCTGAGGTGAGGCTAAGATTAAACAGCTGCCCTAACTGCGGGTGTAATTACTCATTGAGTTCATGGAGCACACAACTGGGGACACCATCTGGTCCCATGGATAAAGTGTTTTCTGCCTTGGATAGAGCAGTTCCCACCCCAGCATTGGAGATGTTTGGGGGGCTACAATCCTCTGGTGTAGATACCCCTCCAGTTGGGGGGGGGGATCTGCACTGAACCTGTCAGCCAGTATGTTGGCAATGTCTGTAGGTGCAGTGATATCTACATAATTCCGAACTAATTCTGAGCATATCTGGGAGTTCCCTCCCAGGTTTCATACATAGGTAAAAAAGGCCTCATGATTGTCCCTTGAGTCCTGAGTGGGTTTACTCTCAAAACTTGCCTCGGATGATTGTATGGGGGAACCCAGTGTTTTACTCACAATGAGCAGGGGTGTCTTCCCTCCTACGGATTACGCTCTATCTCATAGTAGCTCCTTCCTTGTGTTGTAGAGCTTGTTTATGGCTAGGGTCCACCAGACTGGATGCTTGCCTGTGGTACAAAGAGTCTTTGTTTTGTTTGGGATTGCCTGATCCATGCAGTCCTGGAGGTGCTGGTAGAAGGCATTTCTAAGTGATACAGTGGCTAGGGTAATGGTGTCCGCTGGCTTGGGGGCCTTGAAAGAGACCACACCAGTCCTTAGAAATGTGAAGTCGGCATTTGAGAAGGTCTTCACTGTTTGTTCTATCTGGGGTGTGGGTGGGATGTGGACTCCCACTGAGAGTAGTCCATGATCTGATCTCACCAATGATGGGTATACTTCTGGTGTTGAACAGTGTGACCCCATGTTCGTGATGATGAGTTCTAGTATGTTGCCTCCACTTGTGGGGATTGGGACCAGTTGTTCCATGGCATTTGAGTGTATGAACTCTTGGAACCTTTGTGTTAGAGTGTTGTGGCTTGATTAGTGATCCCAGTCTATATGTGGATAGTTGGGATCACCCAGTAGGATGGTGTTTGGAGATACATTTATCCCCTTCAGTGTTTGCAGGATAGCTGTGTGAGGTACCTGAGTTTGAGAGGGTGGCATGTAACATGCTACAAACTGCAGAGCAGTCTTGCCTACGGTCACTGGCACCTGGATGGTCTCCGATGCATCGTGTGTTGCCACCAACCATGAGGTGAGGGTGTCCTTGATGAATATGGACACCCACCATCCTTCTTGGTGTTGTCCGGATTCTGGTGCCGGAACACATGATATGAGGTAACACCCGATAGTGCCGGGGTGCTGTCAGAAGCTGTGAACCAGGTTTCAGGCACAGCACAGACATCAATGTGCTACATACTGAGAAGGGCATAGAGTGTGTGCAGCTTGAGGTTGAGACCTCTGGCATTGAGCAGCATTACCCTTAGTGTCTTTCCTTTACTGTGTTCTAGGGTGGTAGGTGTAGAATCTGAATCTTGCATAAAAAAGGCACAATGGGGGTGGCAAGAGCATCATCCGAAATCCGGAAGCCCAGGGGTGACAGGTGCAAGCCGTCCCTTGCAAATCACCATGGCCTGTCCAGCATGTCATCCCAGGCAGACAGACATTGGACCCCCTTTGAATGACACCATAGTTTAAGCAAAATATTACAGCTGATCATCTTGTCTCTGTTTATGTGGCATCATACTTGGTGAAGGTAGGATACTGCTGAAGGTCAGGGTAACACCTGCCTGGTCTACATAATCAGAGGGATCCTCTATGTCTCTTTCCATGTAGTCCAGGGAGGTACATCTCAGGTCGTTCACACCAGCATGGATAATGACTGGGTCAGACTTGTACTTGCAGTTGAGTGACCTGAGTGCTTGCATTATGTGGTGAATTCCAGTGCCCGATAGGCAGCTTACTGTGACCTCCTCCATACCCGATCTGGTGAGCGGGATGTCAGTGTGTCTGACTATGGAGTCACCTATGACAAGTGTGTCTGGCATTGTGTTTGGCCTTAAGGGCTGTGACTGTTTGGCACACCGACTCTGTGGTCAATGTGTTGCATGTGCTGTGCCCTGTGGAGGCAGTTGTGTGAGTGTCTGCAGTGGTGGCCACTGCCGTTTTGGTAGAATTCTGATCAGAGCCTCCGAGTATGTCTCTGTGTGTCTATGTGTATGATCTTAAGTTGTGATAGTGCCATGTGAGACTGGACTTGTGATGTGTGTGGTTACCTTCACCTTCTCTCTGGTCTTGCTAGTCCTATGTTGAGAGAGCTCAGCCTCCACTTTGGCTATATAGTTGCATCTCTCACATGTATGTGTGTTTTATGGGAGAAGGAGAGGGTTGTCAGTGTACATGAGGCAAGTGTAACATTGCCTCAATATTCCCAGGTTCACCAGCTGAGCAGGAGAGGACACTAGCAACTGATCCCTAGACATGCTAGAAGGAATAGACAAAACAATGTTGGAATACAGGGAGATATCAAGCCCCCCAAACCACATCATAGTGTTTGATTGACAATACCTACACATACACCGGTGTTTCATAGTGTCATAGTCTACTACTAGGCTATCTGCCCTAGTGCATGTATAAGCCTAGCCATAGTGATGTGGCTATTGCCACCCCTTATAGTGGTAATAAGTGTACAGAGTAGATTCTGAATATTGTGCCTCTGACTTAGTAGTGACACATTATGACCCCCTTACGTAATTGAATAACATGACTGTGCCTCTGTCTAGTCTGTGCCTCTGTCTCATATGCAGTTGTCCAGATGTCTCCTGAAGAGAGTCAGTGAGGGACTCTGTCAAACATGAACTGGGATACTCTGCTAGAGTGTGAGATGCCTCTGAGTTATGACTGTCCCTCCAGCATGTCCTATACATGTATGTGCTGAGGTTCAAATCCTCAGCTCTCATGGCTCTGGTGGATTTGGATTGCTTGCAGTGGAGCATGTCCACCAAATCCTGATTGGACATGGTCTTGTATGTCAGGCATAGGTCACCTGTAAGTATGCGGTATGACACTGAACAAAGCTGGATTTCCTCTATTCTGGAAGCATATGACATGTGTTGAAGAACCCTGATCTTCATGGTAGGTACTTTTGGGGTGTCTCCAGCTGTTGCAATTGCTGGGCGAGGTACATACCATATGGGGCTTTGTATTCAATCATGGGCCTGATAAGGGAGAAGGATAGTGGAACAATGACCTCCTATGATCTTGATGGAAAACCCTCCATGATAAGGTGGGCAAGATAGAAAGTCTTCCTAACCACTTTGGCAACAGGGGTGTCAAAAGAGATGTCACTATCTACATGTGTCCCCAGGTGTCTGATTTGTTGTCTGTGCTTAGTGGGTTGCTGTCTATGTATTGTGTTTCATTACAAGACAGAACAGGGACTTCTGTCTTCTGTCTTCTATGCTGTCAGACAGTGCAGTGGTGCAGTGGTAGCATTGTTGCCTCAAGCAAGAGGTTCTCCGGTTCAATTCTTGACTGGAGTGCCTTCTGTATGGAGTCTACATGTCCTCCCTACATTCATGTGGGTTTTCTCTGGGTACTCTGGTTTCCTTCCACATTAAAGACATGCATCTGGAGTGTTTCTCCCCAGGCCTCTGCTGAAAATTGGCTTTGTTCCAAGTTTGACTTTCCCAGTAAACAAATGCTAAAAAAAAAATCTGCATGTGATAGGGAAAAGGAATGCAAAACTGAAAGCACATGGTATGAAACTGAGTACAGAGAAAACAGCTGTCATGGCAGTAAATGGGGAAAGCTGAAGAAGCTGAAAACAAAATCTGATACAGAAGGTCTATGTATTGATCTGTGGGTACTTTGTTCCTCCCAAAGGGGATGAATACACATCAGTTGCATTCAGTTTCAGGCCATGCGTCTGGCACCAGCTATCCGCCTTTGTGACGGCATTCTGTAGTATGTGTGCGCCGGCTGATGTATTCACTATGGTGCCTAGGTTGCAGTCATCTGCAAACTTTGTCAGCCACAACCTCCCTATGTTTGCTTTCACATCTGAAAAGTAAATACCAATTAAGAGGGGTCCCAGGACACATCCTTGTGGGACACCACCTGTGACTGGCTTCGAATCTGACAAGGCACCTGCAATGTTGACTTTATGGGTTCTGTTTCTTAGCCATTTTGCAACCTATCCTGTGACATATGCTGTTATATGTCAGCTGTTGAGCTTGGCTATGATGCCTGAGTGTGGTATTGTGTCACAGGCCTTAGCCAAGTGCAGGTAGGCTGTGTGGACTGCGTAGCCCTCATCGATGGCCCTACTGACAGTTTCATAGTAGTCAACTAGGTGCAAAAGGCAGGATCTGCCCTGTACAAAGCTGAACTAGGTGGGAACAAGAGTCCGTAGGTCAGTAATGTGTCTGTGTAAGAGCTCCATAATGACTCTTCCCATATCTTTGCAGACAAGGCTGGTTAAGCTTGTGTGGTGGTAGTTGCCATGGTCTGTGGAGGCATCTCCTTTGTGGAGTGGGACCACTGTTGCCGTATGCCAGTGTTCAGGTACATATCCTGTAGCAAGACTAAGGTTAAATAGCAGTTGTATATACGGGTCCAGCCCCTTCTGGAGTTCACATAGCATGCAACCGGAGATACCAGCAGGTCCCATGGATGCTGTGTACTTGTCTTTGCTGAGTGCGGCTCTCACATGGACATCCAAGATGACAGTGAGGTTACATACAGCAGTGATAACTATCTTCTTTTGGGGGTGAGGGGGTAAATCGCACTGAAGCTGTCCGCCGGAATGTTGCCAATATCTGTCAGGTCACTGGAATATATGTTGTTGTGTACCAACTCTGAGCATATCTGAGGGTTCACAACCAGGTGTCTGACATAACTGAAGAAAGCAGTGTGGTTACCGTCATTGTCTTTGGTGATTTATGTCCCCAAGTTGACCTTGCATGTCTTTATGAGATAATGTAGCTTTCTACTAGTGCTGATCACAGCTGTCTTCCCTTTTGGAGATGTAGCTCTGTCTTGCATTAGTAACCCTCATCTGTCATACAGTTTGTTTATGGCTGGGGTCCACCAGACAGGACACTTTCCCTTTGTGGAGAGGGTCCTGTTTTTATTTGTGATTGCATGGTCCATGCTGTCTGACATCTAGCTAAGGGGAGGTCATTGTGGTTCTGCAGTTATCTTTCATCAGCATTAGAAATGACCACAACAGCCCCTGTGGGGTGTACCTCATGCAGACACATCCAGCACCTGTAAAGTCCACAACAGTACCTCACCAGGATTATGACAGAGCTGGAACACATGTAATGTGTAGCCTGATTAAACAGAGTGCAGCTCCACACACTGCCATGCTGTCCACCCAGATGCAAGCTGTGCCTGATGTAGAAAGCCATGTCCAAGCTGGAATCAATGCACATGCTGCACCTTGTACAATCTGAATGGCAGGGAGCTATGCACATGAGGGACCTGAACCCCAGCACTGACATATTTAGGACAGGCTGTACTGCATTATCCAAAACACAGAAGCCACCCCCACACATGAGTAAACTACCAGTACAGGTTGTCCGTAGAGACACTCGTTGAGTCCCTCAACAGGAATCCTAATGAGTGGATGGGAGATGGGAGGTTTACCCTGGGTATCAATGTTATGTCACAGGTAGACAGAGGCACAGTATACTAAACAAGACATATGTCATGGCAAACTACACTTACAATGTGTTGATGGACAAACACACTCTCCGACTAGCATTAGAAATAGCCTAGGGCACATCGGTAGTGTTTGCCAATGTACACCCATGTTGTGGAATACACTACTGATGTTGGATGAGGCTGTTGTAAGTAGTTCACATCTGAACATAATGCAACATGGTCAGATAGGTTCATAGGTACATAGGTTTTATACTAGGCTATCTTCCCTAAGGCAGGTATAAGCCTAGCACAGAGTTCATTGGCATACACCGCCCCTTATATGGAAACAGTACTGTGCCCATTATTTTGTCATGCCTCTCTCCAGCAGTGACACAGTGACGATCCCCGGGTTAAACGTATGACCTTCCATCCACAGGTCAAGATACCTCTTGAACACAGCCAGCAAGGTGCTCTGCCTCACATGGACCGGGATTGTATTCCACAGCATAGGGAGTCTCCGGGTGATAACTCCATCCCTCCAACATGTCCAACGTACATCCCTGCTAAGGTGTAAGTCACCTGCACTAGTGGTTCAGGTGGATCTGCCGATTCTGAGGTGGAGCATGTCCATTAATCCCTGTTTGGACATGGCCTCGCATGTCAGGCACATGTCACCTCTAAGCAGACGGTATGTGAGTGAATAGAGTGGGAGTGTCTTCAATCTGGCAGCATATGACAGCTGTTGGGGTTCCTTGATCCTTTAGGTGGGGGACATTTAGGGTGTCTCCAATTGCTGCAGATGTTGGGTGAGATACAGCCAGAATAGGGCATTCTACTCGATCACCGGTCTGATAAGTGAAGAGTACAGGGGAACAATGACCCACTAGATCTGGATGTGAATCCCATCCTGATCAGGTGGGCAATGTAGAAGGTCTTTCTAGCCACTTTAGCAATGTGAGTCTCAGAAGAACGGCGACTATCAACCTGGGTCCCCAGGTCCATGATAACCTCCTCTATGCTTGGAGGATTGCCACCTATATGGTAGCTTGGGGTTACCTTGCTTTTCCTGAAGGGTATGTCTACACATGTTGTGCACTTTGACTTCAGGCCATGGCCCTGGCACCAGCTATCAGTTACTGTGAGTCCCTTCTGAAGGATATCCATGTCTGATGCACTGTCCACTATGGCGCCCAGTGTGCAGTCATCTGCAAACATTGTCATCCAAAGTCCTCCCATGTTGGCCTGTACTTCTGGGAAGTAAATGACAAACAATGGGGGCCAAGGACTGAGCCCTGTGTGACACCACCTGTGACCAGCCTGGAGTCTAACATAGTGCCAGCAACTCTAACCCTGTGGGTCCCGTCCTTAAGCCAGTTTGCAACCCATCTTGTGACATATGGGTTTACATTTCAGTTGTTAGGGTTTTCCACAATACCTGAGTGGGGTATTGTGTTGAAAGTGTTTGCAAGGCCAAGGTAGGCTGTATGGACTGCCTTTCCCCAACAATGGCCTAAGTGACCGTTTTGAAGATGTCAACCCAGTACAAAAGGCATGATCTGCCCTTGACCAAGCCAAAATGGGATGGGTACAATGTCTGCATGTCCCCTATATCTTTGTTTATGAGCTCAATTATGATCCTCTCCATAGATTTGCAGACTACACTTGTTAAGCTTATGGGGCAGTAATTACCAGGGTCTGTAGAGGCACCGCCTTTGTGCAGATGTGCACAACTGGACCCTAACCAGGCTGTTGTGCACACTATGGAAATGTAAAGCGGTGATAGGACTAAAGCCCAGGATACTGACCACCACAGTGAAAGTACTGAAACACTACACTATACAGTGCTATAGTGTTAGGTCAGTATGAATGGATGTTGACAATTGTGTGCAAAGTATCCCATGCAAAACCTGCAGGCACAGTATACTCCCTGTTTTGTTCACGCAAAAAGCATTTGGACAGTAGCTACACAACATGGCACAGAATACACAACCATAAACTGGAGGTATTTGTTGAAGGTCACACTCATCCACAAATGTGATGGGCTGCAGAGTTCAACATATGTAAAGCCCACACTGGGCATGCTCACACACTTAGATAAATGAGACATCTTTCACACAACATGCCATGGGAAGGCTGAACTGGGCATGCTCACACACTTGGTCCAAATGTTACTCCTAGCAACTGTGAAAACACACCAGAGGATGCTCATTCCCCTTTCTAGACACTGATCATGTAAGCACCCTGTAAGTATATCGGAGAAAAGGAATCTCTCAGTAATCCGACTAGCGCGCTCTGCTAGTGCATCCGTCTCTAGTGTCATAACATAGTTAGGTAGGGGTTTGAATCCAGCAAGTGGCAAGTGTGTGTAAAGGGGAGTAAGTGTGTGTATGAAAAAAACATCCCTTTTGGCAACTGGGAAAACACACCACAGGATGATCATTCCACTTTCTAAACTCTGATGATGTCAGCACCCTATAAGTATATCAGGGGAAAGGAAATCTCCAAGTAATGTGAATAGCGCGCTGCGCTAATGTGTCCATCTCTAGTTTCATAACATAGTTAGGTAGGGGTTTGAATCCAGCAGGTGGCAAGTGTGTGGAGGGGGGTAAGTGTGTATGAAAGAAACATCCCTTTTGGCAACTGGAAAAACACACCACAGGATGATCATTCCACTTTCTAAACTCTGATGATGTCCGCACCCTATAAGTAAATCAGGGGAAAGGAAATCTCCCAGAAATGCGAATAGCACGTGGTGCTAATGCGTCCGTCTCTAGTGTCATAACATAGTTAGGTAGGGGTTTGAATCCAGCTGCTGGCAAGTGTGTGTGAAGGGGGGTAAGTGTGTGTGTAAATTGTATGAAAAAAACATCCCTTTTGGCAACTGGGAAAACACACCACAGGATGATCATTCCACTTTCTAAACTCTGATGATGTCAGCACCCTATAAGTATATCAGGGGAAAGGAAATCTCCCAATAATGCAAATAGCGTGCTGCGCTAATGCATCCGTCTCTAGTGTCATAACATAGTTAGGTAGGGGTTTGAATCCAGCAAGTGTGTGCAAAGGGGGGGGTAAGTGTATATGATTGATATATCCCTTTTGGCAACTGGAGGATGCACATACCCCTTTCTAAACGATATCACAATTATGTATGGCTTTTGATTACAGACATGCCACGTGTGTTTTGCACACACAGAATGCCCATGTGTGTGGGTTGTCCCTCACAATAATGCATGACATTGATTAAACCAGTTATGGCAATGCACACATGATGTATGTGTGTGCCAAATACACATATGTACCTGTGACCTTCAATAGTTACCATGTGTGATGCCTGCCACATGTGAATACTTGGTATTTGCACAGGGTAACATTATGACCCTGGTCTTCTGTGCAGGTGCTGCATGTGGGATGTGCATATACAGTGTGAGATGTAGATGCTATCAGCCTAGTAGTGAGGGATGCACACCTGGTCTGGGGCATATAGTCTACATGTTGTTGATGTACAGGAGCTGCATGTCTTCACCTGTTGTGGGAGTGGTAAGACAGTATTCCATAGCAATGCAGTGACTGCATGCTAAGAACAATTCAGCTAGGGTGTTGTAGCTACACTAATTCATTAGCATTCAGTAATCTGTCAGAATCCCTGGTGAGGGTCTGATGCCAACCAAGGTCAGGGGTCTACCAGCCTGTGTCACTTGCTCAGTGATCCCTTCTATGTTCCCTATCATGTATCCCAGTGAGGGACATCCCACATCAGCTGTGGTGGCATGGACAATGACTGATTCATATGTGTCCATGCATCTGACTGACTTGTATGTTTGTGTTATGTGGTGAACCATAGTGCCCCATGAGCATATCACTGTGACCTACACCTTTTCCAGCCTGGTGAGCATTGTCTCACTGTACTGGACAATAAAAGTACCTAACACAACTGCGGCAGTAGTGTTGTATAGCTGTACAGACTGTGCTTGTTTGACACACAGGATTTGTGTGCTATGTGTTATGCGTGCTGTGTGCAGGCCTAATGTATGCCTGTGTGCCAGCTGCAGAGATGTCTGCCAGTCATGCAGGATGCTATCCTTAGGCTTCACAACTGACCTGTTGTGTGTTTCCATGCTTGTATTGCTGTCCGTGTAGGTCCACATCAGATTGGTATTGCTGTCACTGTAGAATTTCATGCCACCAGACAGGTTATGCCAGTACTGGGTTCAGAGTGCTTAGTCCACAGTTTGGCCATGTGTTTCCATCTCATACATGTGATGTACATCCATAGGTAGGGGATAGGGTTGACTGTGTACATGTGGCAGCTGTGACATTACTACATGACACACATATTCCACAACTGTACCATAGAGGTGACTGACATGCTACCATAGTATTGAGATTACATTGGTGATTAACAGCACATAGGGCCAATGGTGAAAAAGATACATAGGTCCATAGGTTCGTACAGGGATGTCTGCCCAGGGCATGTATCCACCTAGCCATAATGTGTGTGCCTTTCAACATGCATTGTGAATCTGTCTTGCTATGCCCTTTTCCAAGGTTAGTATACTGTGCCTCTGTCTCACAGTGACACATAAGTGATACCCAGGGTAACCCTACAATGTCACATCCAGTCATTAATATCACTCTTGAAGATAGTCACTGAGTCAGTCTGCCTAACCTCTATTGGGATAATATTCAGGAATGAAGGGAGCCTCTGAGTTGTGAATGTGCCCTCCAGCATGTCCTATGTATATCACTCCTGAGGTTCAAGTATTTCCAGCGTGTATCCTGGTGGGATCTGGATATTCTGAGATGCAGCATGGCCATTAAGTGAGGGTATGACCTGGCCTTCTATGTCAGGCACAGATTGCCTATGAAGAGGCAGTATGTCACTGAGTAGAGCTGCTGTTACTTTAACCAGTCAGTATGTGGCATCTGTTTGAGCCCTTTGATCCCCTTGTCGAGGTACATATGTGGTATCTCCAGTTGCTGCAGGTGTCTGGTAAGGTGCATGCCGACAAGTTCATCATAGTCAATTATGAGCATGATGAGGGATGAGTAAAGGGGCACAATGTCCTCCCCGATCTACATGTGGATCCCATGATGATGTGGCCCATATAACATGCTTACCTAACCACTTTGTCCATGTTGTTGTCAAATGGTAGAATGCTATCAATCTGTGTACCCCAAGGTCCATAATTCCTTCATCTGCACTTAATGGATTAGCACATATGTGGTACGTTGTGGTCACTTTGTGTTTGACAAAGGGGATGACTATACGCTTTCTGTCATTCACGTTGAGGCCATGGCTGTGGCACAAGTCATGTGTTTGCAAGAGTCCCTTTTGGAGGATGCGTGTGTTAGCTGGTGAGTTGATTATGGTGTCCGGTTTGCAGTCACCTGCAACTTGCTGAGCCACAGTACTTCCATGTTGGCCTGTACCTATGATAAATATATAATGAACATGACAGCTCCCAGGGCTGTGCCTTGTGGGACACCACTTGTACCAGGTTGGAGGCTGACATGGCTCCAGCAATTCTACCATGTGTGTTCTGCCCTTGAGCCACTGTGCAATACCCATGGTGACATAGGGGTTAATATGTACACTGGTGAGCTTCCCTAGAATGCACAAGTGGGGTATTGTATCCAAGGCTTATGCAAGGTCCAGGTAGGCTGTGTAGACCTCCTTCCCCTTGACAGTGGCCTTGGTGACTGTTTCAAAGAAATCAAACAGGTTTGAGAGGCAGGATTTGCCATTGACAAAGCTAAACTGTGTATGGTGACATGTCTGTAGGTCCACAATATCTAGATATGTGAGGTTCATGATGATCCTTGCCATAGCTTTGCAGACAAAGCTAGTCAGACATATGGGGCGAGTAGTGTCCAGGATCCGTGAAGGCACCACCTGAATGTTGAGGGACCACTGTTGCTGTATGCCACTCTCTGGCCACATATCGTGTATTAAGGCTGGGATTGAACAGTGGTGTTATGTCTGGGTGTAGCTCTTCTTGTGGTTCATGTAGGACACAGCCTGGGACACTGTCTGGTCCCATTGATGCAGTGTTTATTGCTTTGGGAAGGGCATCTCTTACCTGAGCATCTGTGATGTCAGGGGGGCAGCACTGTGCCGTGAGACATATTTGCCCTTTTGGTGTGGTGGGGGGAGAAGGCAGCATTGAACCTGTCCACTAGGATGATGGCAATGTCTGTGTGTTTTGTATTTTGTGTGACATCTTGGATTACCTCTGAGCATATCTGGGTAGTACCACCCAGGTTACTAACATAACTACAGGCAGCCTTGTGATTATCCTCAGTGGCTTGTGGAATCCTCTCTCAAAGATGGCCTTAGACAATCATATGGGTGCCTGTAGTTGTCTTCCAATACTCATCAGTGGTGCCTTCACATTTTGGGAGGTTGTTGTATCATGTAGTGGCGTCATCCTTCTATTGTATAGTGTGTTTATGGCTGGTGTCCGGCACCCAGGACATCTGCCTTTGGAGAATTGGGTCATGCTTTCATATGTGGCTTCATGATCCATGCATTCCTGAATGTGTCCATAGAATGCCTTTATACAGATATCTGCAACCTGGTCCATATTTTCAACAGGCCTTGGGCCTTTGAAGGTTTCCACATCATTTATGAGGGGTGTGAACTTGCTTGACATGAGCTGTTGACAGACGTGCCGCCCTCCAGACAGAGCAAGGTGAGGGTCACAGTTAGCTACCTGTCGGGTGATAGAATGTACCACATAACACAGGCACACAGGTCACTCCACAGCAAGTACAGCTATGAGGCAGACATTGTCCATGCTGGTGCAAACAACCTGAGACATACCTCCCTGGACCACATGGAAAGAGACACAGAGGAGCTCTTACAGCACCCTCTCAAACTCAGGACTCCCACACAGCCTTCATGCTGACACAGGAGAGTTTAGATTACTCTGCAAACACCATCATACTGGGTGACGTCAGCTACCCAAACATAGACTGTGAACATTACACAAGCCACAATACCCAAGCTCTAGGGTTCCCATAGATCAGACATTCTTTGGCTATGGAACTGGTAACCAACCTTCCCACAAGAGGGGCAGATATACTAGACCTGATTATCACAAACATGAGTACAAACTGCTCACCACTGGGAGTATATCCCTCATTGTTGCAATCAAACCATATACTAATCACACTGGAGTACTGGATCCCCCACATATGCAAACCTCAAACACATTGATGTGTGTGTGGGAAATGTCCCTATTAGCAACTGTGACAGTACAGTACAGGATGCAGATCCCCCTTTTGAAACACTGATGATGTCAGGACTGTATAACTATATTACCTGTAGTAAAATCCTCCAGTAATTCGCATAGCGCGCTCTGCTAATGCATCTTTCTCCAGTATCATAATGTAGTTAGGTAGGGGTTTGAATCCTGCAAAGGGAATGTATGTGTGTTAGTATGAATGGGGTTTATGTGTGTGCACTATGCTGGGAGGATTAACTGCCTTTTGCCAACTGGGAGAACACACTACAGGGTGCACATCCCTCCTCCTACACACAGATGATGTCAGCACCCTCTAAGTACAGCATTAGTGAGGATTTCTCCAACTACTGCAAATAGCATACTCTGCTAATGTGTCTGTTTCTACTGTCATAACACAGTTAGGTATGGGTTTGAATCTTGCAAATGGAAAGTATGTGTTTTACTGTTGGTGGGGTTAGTGTGTGTGCACAATGATGGGGTGGGATGTGGCTTTTGCCACATGGGGCTATGCACTGCAGGGTGGTCATTACCCTTAACAAGCAGTGATGTTGATAGCACCCTATACAAACAAAACTACAAAAGAGAAGGTGATGGTACCAATAACACATGTAAGGTAACACTTCTTCAAGTAATGTCCACAAAACGGAGTAGGATAATCAAACAATTCTTTTATTCTATACAGACAACATGACAACAGACAACTGCCAGTACTCAGTATAGTGTTACATGCTACTGTAACACGCACATGTACTCGAATATACCTAGATAGTGTTCTGAAGCCTGAATGTGGCAAGTGTGTGGATGTGGGATGTGTCTGTGTGTGCATTTCCGTATGGGAAACATGTTTGATGTGGCAATCAGGGCACTACAGTACCTGATGCACATTACATCTTTCAACTTATGAGGTTGCCTGCACCCTGTGAGTACAGGTAGAGAAGGGGACACCAGTAGTAAACAACATAGTGCACTTCTCAAATGTGTACCTGTCATGTATCAACAGCTACTCATGTAGGGTGATAAATAATGGGAATGGCAGGTGAGCGTGTGCATGTGTGTGGGTAGCACAGTATAAATATATATACATTATAAGTATAAAAAGGTAGTATAAATGCATGTGTGACAGAACAGATACATATAGCTGAATCTACATAACAGCACAAGATGCGCATTGCCATAGTCAATGTTAGCATGTGATGGTGTGCAGCTGGTACACTTTGGTAAGTAGTATGGGTTCAGATAACAATTGAGGACATTCATACAGTTACTGCAGCAGGATTGCTGGGATATACACACAATTATACTGGAACAGTGAACAGTTACCAACATGTTACTACTTATACACATCTATGTAGTCACCCTGTGCATCAGCAATGTGTTTACCTTTACCTGCACCGATGTTGTAGTATGCAGGAGGTGGCACAGTGTCATCATATGCACAGGGTGTGGGTTAGGTATGCCCAAGCCAGACACTGGTAACACCAATTGACATGTGTGTATGTGTGTTTGTGAGGGGCAGCAGTACAGGGTGGACCGGTGTTGGTGCAGTGTGTGTGTGTATGTGTTTGCCCTAGGTGTTAGGTTTCTGCATGTGTGTAAGCACGCACACAGTCCCACATAATGGCTGACATGTACAGGGTTTTGTGGACAGCCACAGACTGCACCTGTCAGGTCATCCAGATCAGTGTCTGTGGGCACGGACACGGTACCTGTGCCTGGCAGGGGTGCTACGGGCCGTATCCGGTACTAACCCAGACTGGGTACTGTCATCGGAAGCAGGGGTGTGTTGACTGGACACAGTTCCCTGTTGGGACTGTCCAGAGCCACGTGCACGTGGTCTCCTGGGGCGTCTTGATGACAGCACAGACCCAGCATTGCTGGGGCTGGTGCTGGCACTTGAGGTGCGTGAGTGGGCCTGTTGTCGTCCGCGGCCACTGCCAGTTGGTGCTGTTGCTGGCATACGGCCACGTCAACATCGCAAACGTACACCATCGCCCTGGCCCATGGACATCTGGTTGTGGAGCAGCTGTTCTATGCCCCCACAACGTCTGTCAATGACATCTGTGAAGTTACGGATAGCATTCGCAACGTCACGCATGCCGTCTGTCATGGCTGTGTGACATACTCTCAGCTCCCTCAGACCCTGTCTGGTGTACCTTTCCATACGTGCCTGTGCCTGCATGACAGTTCGAAACATAGTGGAGGTTGACATACCTCCTTGGGCATGTCGGCCAGAGGCAGTACGGCCACGGATGCCCCCACGAGAACCCATGGGCGACTGTCTGCGTGGTACCATTGGAGGCCCCTGCTCATGGCTGCCTTGTGGGGATGCATGTACCACAGGTACCACATTACCCTGATCTATGCCCACTGCAGACTGTCCATCACCTAGGGACAATGGTGACAAAGGATGTAACGGCAGGATGACTGTGCGCATTGACGGGGTTGAAAGCTGTGTACTGTCAATTGGCTGACCAATGGTGGACCCAGACACACCTTCCTGCACCATTACAGACATTTCATCATCATCAGTACCTGGGGCACAAGATTCAGGTTCCCTGCTGCAGGTCACCAGAGCAGCACCAGAACCTACGGAGGAAAACATGGAACACAGATTACAGTCTCAATACATATTTGACAGAGATGCACTTCAATACTAATGCACACATTCAGAAATGGACACATGCACTCATGGACACTAACACACATGCACACTTGGGCACAGGCACACTTGCACACATGCACACCCCACAGTAAACACACACATCAGTACCGTGTTACACCACTCAATTTACTACAACTGTGTATTACAGGTATTGTGAACACAGTCACCAGCATGTCTACTACAGAGTTACACTACTCTTCCTAGTTTTATAAATTGTTTTACAGATAATGTTAGAAAGACTCACCAGCATGTATGGCCTGCCTCATTGCTAGATGGGAGGGACCTGGAAGTGTGAAGAGAGTAATGTCAGTGGGCACATGTGTGCCATTTGTTTTGCACATGATACAGTGCAGTAGTACACTAGTTCCCTTATACACATCAGCTGCACATAATGTCTGTATATATATCATGATGACAGATACATACCACATGCACACCTTATGCGTGCATGAAGTAACAGTGTACAGAACAGTCATATGTACATACCAGGAGTTAACTCTAATCTCACCCTTACCTCTCTTCAAACGACAACTCAAACTGTACTTCCAAAACCACTGGCTTTGTTCTTCTTGGAGTCCAGGCTAACATCCCGCTCCCTACCCTCTCTTTACCTTTAACCCCTCATTGTGCATAGAAACTAGCTTCTACCCTGTTTCTTTCACCTTGATGTCCTTCTATGCTCTGACCTACTTCTCCCATCCCTCCCACCTCCTCTTGACTGTCTTCCTTCTTTTCCTCACTTCCCTTCTTGACTCCTGCCTCTTCCATATCATTGTATCTTTCATACTCCTTCTACTTCTCTACCCTTCTGAGCCCTAACTATTATGTATATGGCTTTTGCCTTATTGCATAACCGTTATGCTTTAGGTAGGATTGCTTTGAAACCAATGGTACATTGTGTATGACTCTAAACTGTTTGAGTTCCTTACATGTATGTTGATTTAATTAACAGGCTGGTGTGCAATTCTATTATGTTGGCCGTCTGTATTAACAACTTGTCTGTCTGCCTTTATTACGTTATGTGTGGAGCTTTTCTCCACAGGCCTCTACTGAAAATGGACATATATCCAGCTAGACTATCTGGGTCAACAAATGTAAAAGTAATAACAATAAATGAATATGGCATCTTACCTGCACGCTCGGTGTCTTGCTGCTGTGTGGATCCAACCTCCATCATGATGCATGAGTGTTGCTGTTGTTGTTCTGGGGCTGGATCCACAACACTTAGCAGTAGCCCCTCCTGTCTGGTGAGGGGGTGTGGCCACCCCCCCACCTGTGGCAACCTGTTGCCTGCGGATATCTGCAGCACGCTGGAGGACATTTCTAATCAAATCACTGCAGTGTTGTCTCACCTGCTCATATGTCCTATCATGCATGCCGACATCATTTATCCTGCTAACGAGGTTTTGCCACAGTGCAGACCTCTCCTGCTGATTCTGGGTGGTGCGTGAGAACAGGATGGCATAGTCACGCACCAGGCTCTGGTGAATCATGTCATCCTCTGCAGCAGAATATGATGGGTTCCTTTTTGGAGCCATGTCAACCTGGAAAGGTACACAAACAGGTTATCAGCATAGTATCTCAACAATACATGGTACACATTCTATACAGGGAGTATTAACTTCTACTTATTACTGCTCGGTTAAAACTTGATTACAGTGTAGCTATCATTCTATGTCATTTGTACTAAGCACTTGGCCTTCAGACCAGTTGTTTTACATTAGGGAGGTTGGTGGCAAGCACTGTGGTGGCAGGACACATATCTTTCATCCATTGAAGTTGGGAACTGCTGATTGAGGGCCCAGTGTACAAGTGTATTAGTTCTGGTATGGGCAGTTGGCCTTCAGGCCAGTTATTTAACATTAACAAGGTTTGTGGTCTGCACTCGTGTGTGACAATAGACTGTACTCTGCCATTCATAGCTGGGGACATCTGGTTTCAGGTTTATAGTGCCTGCATATCTGAGCTGTATCTTACTGACATTGCTACACCTTGTTTGCTGTAGCAAACACTACATCCAGGCCTCCTGGATCTACCTTTGTTTATATGCTTGTTATTTGTTAGCTTGTTATTTCACTGGTATGCTACTTCCACATAGTACACAGCTTCTCAACACGTCTGTGACTCACTACTGATATCTGCATTGCTTACTGCACGTATTTCCATGTTACACATGACAGCAAGTGACTGCTTCTCATTGTTGCATTTACTTAATTGTAACACATTGCACTTAGGTTACCTGGCACTTGCTCACTGACGCTTTTATATCAGTCAGCAGTTGTAGGTAATGTCAGTACACCCTCACTCCCCACTGGACCTTGTTTTCAATCATTAATTATTACAGAATTCACAATAGTATTCTAGCATGTCCAGAGGTCAGTTGTCAGTTCCTCCCAGTCCAGCTGGTGAGTGTGGTTCTCCAGAGACAATGTTAGAACAGATGCATGTACACAGACAACCCCCTCCTCCTAACAACAAATTCAAACTCATGTGAGTGATGCAACCATATACCAAACTGGAGGCTAGGCTCTGTCTACTCAATACCGCCATAACCAGTTAGGTGGCTAAGGAGACCACTCACTACACTTCCAGTCTCGCATAGACCTACCACAACAGTGGACCTAACACATGATCACACATGAACATACTTGTAGGCTCGGACCACAGCTCTGCCTATGCAGCAGAGACCTCCTAAGGAGACATCCAGGCAACCACTACCACGGAAACGAACATGTGCAACACATATCACACAAAGCCAATGTGCTGAACACTCACAGCCATTAACAGTAAACAACACACCTCATACACCTGTACTAGGTGCCTCTATCATCAGGCACACTAACATCACGTTCACCAGGCTTAACGAGGTGAGGGTCACGGTGTGCAGCCTGTCGGGCACTATGACCTGCCACATAACACAAACACTCAGGTAACCCCAAGGCAAGTACAGGTGTATGACTCAGTCAATGTCCATGCTGGTGTGAATGGCCTGACACATTCCTCCCTGGACTACATGACATGAGACAGTACAGAGCTCTCTGAGCATGTAGCCCAAGACAGTTTGACCCTGACCTTGAGTAGCATCCTACCCTCACCTAGAACGATGCCACAATATCAAGGCACGATGATCCCTTCCAACAATTGACTGACATACTGGTGTCATTCACAGGTGTGCCAATGCCTGCCATCTTGGGGTGGTATGCTTTGCTAGGGACAGCTTGCACCTGTCACCCCTGTCCTATTGGAATTTGGCGGAGCCTCTTGCTACACCCATAGTGCCTGTATTAGGCAAGGCTCATAAGGCAAACCCACATCCATTTGTATCACAAAGGATGAGGGAGTAAGAGTGATGCTACTCAACACCGGAAGTCTAGACCTAAGGATGCACGCACTCAAAACCCTACTTAACATTCTGGACATCGATATCTGTGCAGTAAGATGAACCTGTTTCAGGTTTCACAGGAGCACACCAGTACTACCAAGTTATAGCTGTTACCATTCTTGTCGGCCCCAACACTTGAACAAGGGAGGGGAGTATCAGTATTCAATGCAGATTCCCACGCCTCCACATTGGTGGCACAGTACAACATAGGTGTTAGGCCATTGAGTACAGAAGACGTAGTTGGGGACCTGGGGAAGAAACATGGTAGTGGTCTGTCATTTGTCAACCACATGGCCAACGTGGATTGAAAGACATGTTATATAGCCCAGCTAATCATGAGGGATTCACATGTATGGCAGGGGAGGTCATTGTGCCTCTTTACTCATCCATCATCAGGCCTGTAATTGCGTACAATGCACCTTTTGGGATGTACCTAACCAGACACCTACAGCAACTGGTACAGGACAATAGTACCTCATCAAGGGGATGCAATGGCTCACACAGATGTCATATGCTGCCCAGGTAAAGTAAATCCAGCTGGACTCAGTGGCATACTGCCTGTTCAGAGGCAATCTGTGCGTGCCATATACAGCCATGTCCTACCCAGCCGTAATGAACATGCTGCACCTCAGGCAATCCGAGTCCCATACAGCCACATGCTCAGGAGAGCTGGACCTCAGCACTGACATACATGGACATGCTGGAGGGCATATTCTAACCGAGAGGCTCCTTCACTCTGTAATGAGCTCACACTACTGGTTAGGCAGAGTCCCTCATTGACTCTCTTCCATAGGAATCTGGATGAGTGGATGGAGATCATAGTTGTACCCCAGGTATCACTTCTATGTCACTGTTAGACAGAGGCACAGTATACTAACGTCAGACAAGGGCATAGCAGCATAACTTGTAATTGGGTGGTGAAAGACAAACACATTCTACTAGGCTTACCAATGCCCTAGGGCAAATAGCCTAGTATGAACCTATGAACATGTGTGTACTGCTATAGTACTTCTGCCATATGTTGCATGTGTGTGTGTTGTGGGGGATGCACAGGTAATGGCCGGATACTTCTGCACAGGCGACACGTCTGACACATTCTGGGTGTTCATCCCTACATACTGGATGTGTGTTGCCATCCAACACTGTGATGTGGACACACATTACTCAGCCTGGATATACATATACGAACAACACCACAAGCACAGTACACTACCTTGCTATGTATGCATGTAATTACACAGTTATTCACTAGTTATGACAGTGATGCTATCCATGCAGCCCATTGGGCCAGTGGAAGCCACAACACACACCGCCAGCACCTTTGCATATGCTTACAGACATCCCACATACTGCATGTACTGTGCACACATATCTAACCCAGAACAACTGCACACCACTTATTAATCCTGTCTAGTGGACTACAGATACAGGCATATTGTATAACAATAGTAGGAGGCTACTGCAGCACAGGGCAGATTCACATGACAAGGCATCTGTGGTCAGCAGTGTTAAGATGCTTCACATTCACCAAATGCACAGATATTGGCAACATTGTTGCAGACAGTTTAGGTGCAGGTACCCCCCATTCTCCTACACATGTGGTATTAGTTATCCCAGATGACTGTAACCTCCCTATCCTCTCACATGTCCAGGTGAGAGCCACCCTCATCATTGCAGAACACATATCATCACTGTTACAAAATGGTATCCCTGGATGTGTGCTACATTCACCCCTGGAGGACATAGCACCACATGACAGACTGATATTAATCCCCTGGCCATGCTACAGGATATGTACCTGAACAGTGCCATACATACACAGTGGTCCCACACCAATGAGGAGGAACCTCTACTGACCCTGGGAACTACTGCATCATATGCACAACTGGCCTTGTGTTCTAAGCTATGGAAGTGTTGGTATGGGCAACATGTACAGCAATATTACATATGTTTATATTTCTGGACTATGTACACGCAACCTATCTCATGGACATACCTATAGATAGTGAACTATGATACATTTGGAGGTGTCACAGTATACACAGGATTAACCTGCTACTTTGCATTACCTGTGTTTGTGGCAGCTGTTGCTGTGCCAGTGGTGCTGCTTGCTGCTTGCTCCTTGCTGCTTGCTGTTTGCTGCTGCTGCTGCGTTTGCTGCTGGCTGTCCTTATATTTGTTTTATTTCTCTCTCTGTCTCTCTCTCTCTTTCTCTGTAGGTTTTGTGCAATGAATGTGTGCATGAGTGTAGTGTGGGTACTCGATGCTTTTGTAGGTATCTGCATAGGTCCATGTGATGGCCTCTGCACCAATTGTAAGGCAGCATTTGCTAATTGCATGCAGCCAGGTGTACTGATTGCATGTCTCACTGTGATTTCAGGACACTGCTATAAAAGGGTATGTGAGATAGGCGTTGCCCTTTCAGATTGTAGGGCATGGACCATGCTGGTATGCTGTTGACAGTGTTCTGTGAGTGTGAAGGTTAGTACATCTCCCATGTTTCATGCTGTGTTGTAGATTCAGGTTGCTGCATTTCTCTTGCCTGTTCCCTGTAGTGAGTGTGTATGCATACTGACACCTACAACTATATGTCATATGTATTGCTATATAAATATATATATATATATCTGTGTACATATACATACTTTCATATATGTACATTAGCTGACATTATTGGGTACAAGCTAACAATTAGCAGGCTGTTTCTGTTAACACTACACTAGTATGGGAATCCAGTAATTGGGACTATAAAAGTCTGCCTGACATGCTTTGAGCAGTAGACATACTATATTGCCTTTATCTTCATTCCTACTATTACATGTTCCAATTTATTTAGCACTATATTCCTGTATGAGAGTCCTGGCTTAGTGGTAGGTCATACAGACTAGTGTTACAATGGTCTTGTGGTAGGGCCTACTAGTATGCTTATATTCTGCTTTTGACTTGAGTATAGGGCCTATCAATCAAAGTGCTGGAGGCACCTTTAAGCAGTTAAAGGGTTAGTAGGTCTCACAGGAGCCAGGCTGTGTTGCAGATTCTGGTTGCTGCATTTATCTTCACTGTTTCCTGTAGTGAGTGTGTATGGATACTGACACCTACAACTATATTTCATATGTATTAATATATATTTATATATATGTATGTGTGAATATACATACCTTCATATATCTGCATTACCTTACTTTATTATGTACAAGCTAACAAGTAGCAGGGCTGTTTCTGTTAACACTGAATTAGTATGGGAATCCAGTAATTTGGCCATTAAAACTCTACCTGACATGCTTTGGATAGTACACCTCCTATATTGCCTTTATATTGATTCCTACTATTACATGTTATATTTATTCTAGCAGTGTGTTCTTGTAAGGTAGCCATGTCAACCTGGAAAGGTACACAAACAGGTTATCAGCATAGTATCTCAACAATACATGGTACACATTCTATACAGGGAGTATTAACTTCTACTTATTACTGCTCGATTAAAACTTGATTACAGTGTAGCTATCATTCTATGTCATTTGTACTAAGCACTTGGCCTTCAGACCAGTTGTTTTACATTAGGGAGGTTGGTGGCAAGCACTGTGGTGGCAGGACACATATCTTTCATCCATTGAAGTTGGGAACTGCTGATTGAGGGCCCAGTGTACAAGTGTATTAGTTCTGGTATGGGCAGTTGGCCTTCAGGCCAGTTATTTAACATTAACAAGGTTTGTGGTCTGCACTGTGTGTGACAATAGACTGTACTCTGCCATTCATAGCTGGGGACATCTGGTTTCAGGTTTATAGTGCCTGCATATCTGAGCTGTATCTTACTGACATTGCTACACCTTGTTTGCTGTAGCAAACACTACATCCAGGCCTCCTGGATCTACCTTTGTTTATATGCTTGTTATTTGTTAGCTTGTTATTTCACTGGTATGCTACTTCCACATAGTACACAGCTTCTCAACACGTCTGTGACTCACTACTGATATCTGCATTGCTTACTGTACGTATTTCCATGTTACACATGACAGCAAGTGACTGCTTCTCATTGTTGCATTTACTTAATTGTAACACATTGCACTTAGGTTACCTGGCACTTGCTCACTGACGCTTTTATATCAGTCAGCAGTTGTAGGTAATGTCAGTACACCCTCACTCCCCACTGGACCTTGTTTTCAATCATTAATTATTACAGAATTCACAATAGTATTCTAGCATGTCCAGAGGTCAGTTGTCAGTTCCCTCCCCAGTCCAGCTGGTGAGTGTGGTTCTCCAGAGACAATGTTAGAACAGATGCATGTACACAGACAACCCCCTCCTCCTAACAACAAATTCAAACTCATGTGAGTGATGCAACCATATACCAAACTGGAGGCTAGGCTCTGTCTACTCAATACCGCCATAACCAGTTAGGTGGCGAAGGAGACCACTCACTACACTTCCAGTCTCGCATAGACCTACCACAACAGTGGACCTAACACATGATCACACATGAACATACTTGTAGGCTCGGACCACAGCTCTGCCTATGCAGCAGAGACCTCCTAAGGAGACATCCAGGCAACCACTACCACGGAAACGAACATGTGCAACACATATCACACAAAGCCAATGTGCTGAACACTCACAGCCATTAACAGTAAACAACACACCTCATACACCTGTACTAGGTGCCTCTATCATCAGGCACACTAACATCACGTTCACCAGGCTTAACGAGGTGAGGGTCACGGTGTGCAGCCTGTCGGGCACTATGACCTGCCACATAACACAAACACTCAGGTAACCCCAAGGCAAGTACAGGTGTATGACTCAGTCAATGTCCATGCTGGTGTGAATGGCCTGACACATTCCTCCCTGGACTACATGACATGAGACAGTACAGAGCTCTCTGAGCATGTAGCCCAAGACAGTTTGACCCTGACCTTGAGTAGCATCCTACCCTCACCTAGAACGATGCCACAATATCAAGGCACGATGATCCCTTCCAACAATTGACTGACATACTGGTGTCATTCACAGGTGTGCCAATGCCTGCCATCTTGGGGTGGTATGCTTTGCTAGGGACAGCTTGCACCTGTCACCCCTGTCCTATTGGAATTTGGCGGAGCCTCTTGCTACACCCATAGTGCCTGTATTAGGCAAGGCTCATAAGGCAAACCCACATCCATTTGTATCACAAAGGATGAGGAAGTAAGAGTGATGCTACTCAACACCGGAAGTCTAGACCTAAGGATGCACGCACTCAAAACCCTACTTAACATTCTGGACATCGATATCTGTGCAGTAAGATGAACCTGTTTCAGGTTTCACAGGAGCACACCAGTACTACCAAGTTATAGCTGTTACCATTCTTGTCGGCCCCAACACTTGAACAAGGGAGGGGGGAGTATCAGTATTCAATGCAGATTCCCACGCCTCCACATTGGTGGCACAGTACAACATAGGTGTTAGGCCATTGAGTACAGAAGACGTAGTTGGGGACCTGGGGAAGAAACATGGTAGTGGTCTGTCATTTGTCAACCACATGGCCAACGTGGATTGAAAGACATGTTATATAGCCCAGCTAATCATGAGGGATTCACATGTATGGCAGGGGAGGTCATTGTGCCTCTTTACTCATCCATCATCAGGCCTGTAATTGCGTACAATGCACCTTTTGGGATGTACCTAACCAGACACCTACAGCAACTGGTACAGGACAATAGTACCTCATCAAGGGGATGCAATGGCTCACACAGATGTCATATGCTGCCCAGGTAAAGTAAATCCAGCTGGACTCAGTGGCATACTGCCTGTTCAGAGGCAATCTGTGCGTGCCATATACAGCCATGTCCTACCCAGCCGTAATGAACATGCTGCACCTCAGGCAATCCGAGTCCCATACAGCCACATGCTCAGGAGAGCTGGACCTCAGCACTGACATACATGGACATGCTGGAGGGGCATATTCCTAACCGAGAGGCTCCCTTCACTCTGTAATGAGCTCACACTACTGGTTAGGCAGAGTCCCTCATTGACTCTCTTCCATAGGAATCTGGATGAGTGGATGGAGATCATAGTTGTACCCCAGGTATCACTTCTATGTCACTGTTAGACAGAGGCACAGTATACTAACGTCAGACAAGGGCATAGCAGCATAACTTGTAATTGGGTGGTGAAAGACAAACACATTCTACTAGGCTTACCAATGCCCTAGGGCAAATAGCCTAGTATGAACCTATGAACATGTGTGTACTGCTATAGTACTTCTGCCATATGTTGCATGTGTGTGTGTTGTGGGGGATGCACAGGTAATGGCCGGATACTTCTGCACAGGCGACACGTCTGACACATTCTGGGTGTTCATCCCTACATACTGGATGTGTGTTGCCATCCAACACTGTGATGTGGACACACATTACTCAGCCTGGATATACATATCTGAACAACACCACAAGCACAGTACACTACCTTGCTATGTATGCATGTAATTACACAGTTATTCACTAGTTATGACAGTGATGCTATCCATGCAGCCCATTGGGCCAGTGGAAGCCACAACACACACCGCCAGCACCTTTGCATATGCTTACCACAGACATCCCACATACTGCATGTACTGTGCACACACATATCTAACCCAGAACAACTGCACACCACTTATTAATCCTGTCTAGTGGACTACAGATACAGGCATATTGTATAACAATAGTAGGAGGCTACTGCAGCACAGGGCAGATTCACATGACGGCAAGGCATCTGTGGTCAGCAGTGTTAAGATGCTTCACATTCACCAAATGCACAGATATTGGCAAAATTGTTGCAGACAGTTTAGGTGCAGGTACCCCCCCCATTCTCCTACACATGTGGTATTAGTTATCCCAGATGACTGTAACCTCCCTATCCTCTCACATGTCCAGGTGAGAGCCACCCTCATCATTGCAGAACACATATCATCACTGTTACAAAATGGTATCCCTGGATGTGTGCTACATTCACCCCTGGAGGACATAGCACCACATGACAGACTGATATTAATCCCTGGCCATGCTACAGGATATGTACCTGAACAGTGCCATACATACACAGTGGTCCCACACCAATGAGGAGGAACCTCTACTGACCCTGGGAACTACTGCATCATATGCACAACTGGCCTTGTGTTCTAAGCTATGGAAGTGTTAAGTATGGGCAACATGTACAGCAATATTACATATGTTTATATTTCTGGACTATGTACACGCAACCTATCTCATGGACATACCTATAGATAGTGAACTATGATACATTTGGAGGTGTCACAGTATACACAGGATTAACCTGCTACTTTGCATTACCTGTGTTTGTGGCAGCTGTTGCTGTGCCAGTGGTGCTGCTTGCTGCTTGCTCCTTGCTGCTTGCTGTTTGCTGCTGCTGCTGCGTTTGCTGCTGGCTGTCCTTATATTTGTTTTATTTCTCTCTGTCTCTCTCTCTCTTTCTCTGTAGGTTTTGTGCAATGAATGTATTGCATGAGTGTAGTGTGGGTACTCGATGCTTTTGTAGGTATCTGCATAGGTCCATGTGATGGCCTCTGCACCAATTGTAAGGCAGCATTTGCTAATTGCATGCAGCCAGGTGTGTACTGATTGCATGTCTCACTGTGATTTCAGGACACTGCTATAAAAGGGTATGTGAGATAGGCGTTGCCCTTTCAGATTGTAGGGCATGGACCATGCTGGTATGCTGTTGACAGTGTTCTGTGAGTGTGAAGGTTAGTACATCTCCCATGTTTCATGCTGTGTTGTAGATTCAGGTTGCTGCATTTCTCTTGCCTGTTCCCTGTAGTGAGTGTGTATGCATACTGACACCTACAACTATATGTCATATGTATTGCTATATAAATATATATATATATATCTGTGTACATATACATACTTTCATATATGTACATTAGCTGACATTATTGGGTACAAGCTAACAATTAGCAGGGCTGTTTCTGTTAACACTACACTAGTATGGGAATCCAGTAATTGGGACTATAAAAGTCTGCCTGACATGCTTTGAGCAGTAGACATACTATATTGCCTTTATCTTCATTCCTACTATTACATGTTCCACTTATTTAGCACTATATTCCTGTATGAGAGTCATGGCTTAGTGGTAGGTCATACAGACTAGTGTTACAATGGTCTTGTGGTAGGGCCTACTAGTATGCTTATATTCTGCTTTTGACTTGAGTATAGGGCCTATCAATCAAAGTGCTGGAGGCACCTTTAAGCAGTTAAAGGGGTTAGTAGGTCTCACAGGAGCCAGGCTGTGTTGCAGATTCTGGTTGCTGCATTTATCTTCACTGTTTCCTGTAGTGAGTGTGTATGGATACTGACACCTACAACTATATTTCATATGTATTAATATATATTTATATATATGTATGTGTAGATATACATACCTTCATATATGTACATTACCTTACTTTATTATGTACAAGCTAACAAGTAGCAGGGCTGTTTCTGTTAACACTGAATTAGTATGGGAATCCAGTAATTTGGCCATTAAAACTCTACCTGACATGCTTTGGATAGTACACCTCCTATATTGCCTTTATATTGATTCCTACTATTACATGTTATATTTATTCTAGCAGTGTGTTCTTGTAAGGTAGTCATGGCTTAGTGGTAGGTCATACAGACTAATGTTATGAAGAGACTGGCAGTGGGAATTTATTTTTCTTTCCAAACTTTCAAAATGAGTACAGGACCTGTCAATCAAAGTGCTGAGGCCACCTTTAAGCAGTTAGAAGGGTAAGTAGGTCACACAGCGGTCAGGCTGTGTTGCAGATTCAGGTTGCTGCATTTATGTTCACTGTTTCCTGTAGTGAGTGTGTATGGATACTGACACCTACAACTATATTTCATATGTATTTATATATATTTATATATATGTATGTGTAGATATACGTACCTTCATATATGTACATTACCTTACAGTATTATGTACAAGCTAACAAGTAGCAGGGCTGTATCTGTTAACACTGAACTAGTATGGGAATCCAGTAATTTGGCCATTAAAACTGTACCTGACATGCTTTGGATAGTACATCTCCTATATTGCCTTTATACTGATTCCTACTATTACATGTTATATTTATTTTAGCAGTGTGTTCTTGCAAGGCAGGTGTGGCTTAGTGGTAGGTCATACAGACTAATGTTACCAAGGTCCTGGGTTTGAGACTGACAGTGGGAGTTTATTTTTCTTTGCAAACTTTCAAACTGAGTACAGGACCTGTCAATCAAAGTGCCATAAAGGCACTTTTAAGCACTTAAAACCAGGTCTGCGCTCGTTTGCGCGAAGCTCACGCATGCGCACTGGCGGTGAGCTCTGCTAACACCCACGCACACCTGCGCTATTTTCTTTGAGAGAAAAGAAAAAGGGGTGACAGGACAGTGGTGAAAAAGGGGTCACAAAGAGGGTAAGACAGTAGGGAAACAAGCGTGGGATTTGCAGGAGGGATGTAGGTAAGGCCCATAGATGCCCATGTCTTTGGCAGCAACAGCTGTGCATTTCCATGTATTTTGGTGAGACATTGGAAACCTTTCACCCCTGAGAGAGGTGTCAGGACAACATTAATATTTGTTGTAGAGCCAATTGTAATTAACTGTTTCAATGTCAAGCAGACATGTGTGCGACATGGACAGCTATGTATGGGGCGTAATTTTTTTGTGGGTACAGAGTGCCCTTTTTTTTTTTTCAGGTGAGAGTGGTATGTCAGGTGAAGGAAGTCGGTATAGCTGGGGAGGTAGGTTGGGTAGGTTAACAGACAAGACAGACAAGACGCATACAGGGGCGGTGTATGACACACGTGGGGGGGTTACACAATTGACGGGGACGGAGGTTGGGATATCCAAGATGCATGAGCCCACAGATGGCAACAGTGGAACTGATATCCCCACCCTTAGGCAGTTGCCACTGTTCCTTCACAGCCCAGGACAGGTCTGTGCTGGGGGCTGTGTAGGCGGGGCAACGGCTGGGGCCATTAGCTGTGCCACACGAGCCTCGAGCTGGCGTAGGGGCCCAAGAACGGAGTCTTGGATCTCCCTTCGCATCACAGACCGGACACCTTGGAGGGTGAGTGGACGAACCCCTCCAGCCACACTTGCAGAGGGGGGACGGGCCGCATCCCCTGCAGCGCTTCCACCCGAAGGTGGCACAGGGCCACCGGAGGGGGGTCCAGCCTGGGCACTAGTGCCAGGTGCAGTCGCCAGCTGAGGTGGGAGAGGTGGGTCTGCTGGGACCTGCCTTCCCAAGCATTCTAGGTTTGTGAGTAGTTATATTAGCTTGGGTTAGTGGCATTTTATTCCATTCAGATTAGTTGTAACAGCATGCATTGGTATTCCCATCAAACAAACACCCAGATATTAACACCATTGAACAAGGGGCATATCAATATCACATGCATTATTTGAACAGAAATACACAGTCAAACAACATGCAGGGTTGATTAATGGCAACAGGCCATCAAATTTGCAGGTATGAACAGGGCACATGCACGAACAGACATGCATATATTTTTGAAACGGACAAATGTCCATGATTAATGAAATGTTCACATACCATTATTTAGTGGGTGTTGTTATATGGAATTATAGGGTTGGGTGGAGATAGAAAGTGATGACACATTCATATGTTACACATTGATTTACATTTGTAATAGGTACACAATTAAGTTGAGGCTGATGTTTCAAAATAATTTTTATTTGACTGTCATGCTACACCTGTTACAAATATATCACTATCCTACTTATTTTGAATCTGATCAGATACATCATCCTGCTACACTTTGATGACAGGACAGGGGACAACTATGGCTGTTTAGTCTGTCAGATAATCATTCATTCTATCTGCAAATTGTTTACTGTGATCACCATATACAGAATTTGGCCTAGACTGTCCAGATTCTGACACACTGAAATCAGTTTGGGATATTAAGATGTACTTCCCACATGCATTTAGTTCTGTAGAAACACACTGGGGCTAATATATTCAGGGGTTATTACTACTTTATTTATTCATACATGACCCTTTCTGTCACTCTCACACATCCTGCAACTTCACAGTTCAGGTTGGTACTTCTAGGCTTTGTTCACATGTTAGACTGGTGGTGATTCAAACACTTTCCAACAGCCTCACTTCTGTCATGATTCAGCATTTCAACAGGGGATATATCTCACATATGACTACCTCAGATTCTGGAGCTGTACTCTTGAGACTACTGCAGGTTACACTATATTTAATTAATGGTGGGACATCTGTATTACAGCACTGTTTAATTCTATCAATTATATTTCCAGTTACACTTGCATACTGATGAACTTGTTGCAGCCATACCTGCAGACTTTCAATTCTTGCTTGCACATTATATTACTTTTAATCAATACACTGCAGTGTTCTGATACATGCTACAGTATAATATTTATTTACAAGTAATGGGTGGGGTTACTAACCTGCATGGTGGCGCAGCCGCACCAGCCTACGGGCATACATCTCGCGGTTCGCAGAGCGGACACCTGCAGCTGTAATACGAAAGAAGTAATATTGGACTACACATCTCCTATCAGCCAGTTGAAATCCTTACATACATAAGTAAAATGTTACTTACTCAGTAGTGGGGTGTTGGGCATATCCCGGGCCTCCTGGATCCATTTGGTCAACTGGTCTTGCTTGCGTCGCTTCAGGTCTGCATGGTGGTGACGGACCTGCTCACCAGTGCGTGGAATGCCAGTAGCACTGGTCAGATCACGAGCCAACTGGTCCCATGCCTCTGCCCTATACGCTCCCCATGAGACCTGGCCCTGCATGAGTTGGGCCTCGTGATGATGGACAAGGAGCCAGACCATGTATCTGGACTCCTCAACGCCCCAACGCTGTGCTCGAAAGCAACGTCCCTCACCTATTCCACTCATTCTGACTGCAGGTCTGTTCTACAATCGTTTCTGCTGTGTATTCCCACCTATGGGGCTTATATATGCCGCTTTTCCCGCACATTTTTCTGATTGGCCGTTTTGGAATTGTATCTACTTCACTGAAAATGCTTTATCATGCTCCATTCTGGATTTTATCCCATATATATGCTATTTCTGCATTTCTAGGTATTGCTGTCATGGCTTAGTGGTTTAGTACCTTGACTCTAGTGCATGGTATCCTGGGTTCGAATCTGGCAATTGATTTTCCTGACAGAAATGAGTTGAGGACCTGTCAATCAAACATGCCAAAAGCACTTTTAAGCACTTAAAAGCAGGTCTGCGCTCATTTGCGCGGAGCTAATGCATGCGCACTGGCAGTTAGCTTGTGGGAGCGGCGCGCAAACGGTGTGAGCTGGGATAAACCTTAATTGGCTAGTGACACACATGTTCAGCTAAGCACAGCTAGTTGCAAACAGTTTCAGCCTGTTAAACCCGTGCTTAGCAATGGGCACGCAGTTTGCAGCTTTTTAAACACTACTCAGCTACGGGCAGTCTGTCTCACAGCAGCTTAGCTATCAGTACATTTCTGACTATTTTTATTATTGTGTTACTTCAAAATATATGCTCCATTTCATTCCATTTTACAAAAGGGAATACTTTTACATTTGTACAATACTGTCAGGGGGCTTTTTAGTGCTTATTTACAAAAAAAAAAAAGGTTGTTGTGGGGGCTCAAACCCTGCCTGCCTACTCTTAGGCCAGCAACTCTACCGCTAAGCTATTACTTCGTGGCTTACTTTGCATATTTAGTTCTTATATCCTTTTCCACTGACTGCTAACTGCAATTGCGCTAGTAGCACACCCGCGCACACAGTAGCAAACATTTACGGGGTTTAAAAAAAATAAAACAGGTTTTAATTTAATTTTATAACATCTCTTAACTTTATACACTGATGGTCTGTCGGGGCATGTGTTGTGTAGTGTGTTTATTCACATTTCCATGGCCTCTCTCGTGGCTGTTTACTTTCAGCCATTTCATTCTAGTCTTCCGGGGGCATGTCCGCTTGCAGGGCTTAGCCTACAGACACGCCCCCTACTCTCTTACACGGACCGTGTAAGAGTTACTAGTGTGATTCAGCATGCCTCATGCACCTCATGCATATGCATGACATGCTGACATCACACCGTTTAACTGCAGCCTCCGTGTAAGAGTTATAACTCTTACACGGAGGCTTCGTGAATCTGGCCCAGTATCTTTGTTGAAGCCATTGGTTGGACTTGCATCCCACTTTTCTGTTGTTGATATATTCTCTATTTTTTTGGTTTGCAAGCCTTTATCCAGATCTACAAGGAACTTTTTGTCTGTATATATATATATATATATATATATATATATATATATATATATATATATATATATATATATATATATATATATATGTGTGTGTGTGTGTGTGTGTGTGTGTGTATATATATATATATATATATATATATATATATATATATATATATATATATATATATATATATATATATATATATTCACATATATATACATATAGAGAGAGAGAGCACAATCCACACAGTCACAAATGATATACATGGCATTAATGTAATAAGACACCTATGTATGTAGTGTGTGCATCATCAGAACAGGTAGCACATCTGCATCTGGTGTAACAACTTGATTGGTGTTCCGCACTATCAGACAGTCATGTATATTCCACAAAAAGAATACCTAGGTATGGGCAATAAGATGAGTGACAGCAGACTGTGACAAAGGTGGTACACTTCAGTTACACATCACTGGAAAAAGAGTAGGGAGGCACATGAAAAATGGTGCATTGTACTCAGTTAATGGTGTAGTGAAGGCTGAGAACTGTGAAAGATATTATGCCCTAATACTTGTTTTACATTCAAGGGAGTAGTCAGTACTTTAACCATGTGCTGGTGGATGTTCCACATACCATGTGCCCCAGGAAATGGGTCACATACCTATTGTTCTGATTATAGGGTCTGATTCTACATTATACTTGGGTTGTGTGTTTGTGTACCTGACAAATCCCCCCACCCATGTTTTCTTGTCATTGCAGGTGTTGCCATGGCTGTGGCAGCAACTTTTGTTATGTATTGATACTGTCTGTATTATACTAATATTACAGTTGGAGTAAATGATTGCCCACAGTCTGTAGGCCTTCAGGCAGCTGTTTGGACACAGGATGTGTATGTCATCTGTAATGTTCATCAGTTAAATAATCAACAGGAAAGGGCTTAGCAGACAGCCCTGATGTACAGGCATGATCACTGGACCTGAGATATAAGCAACTTCACACATTTCAACATAGTGAGATGCCACGTATGTAATACACTGGTCTACTCACTTGGTGATATAGCTGTTTATGGCCACATATGACAGTGTTGATTGAATACTTCAATGTCAAATGTCTTGACCTGGTCAAGTTCTACAATATGATACTGTTGTCATCATGCATGCCCTTGCTCTTTGAGGACATCTGTCAGATGTAACAGACATGATTCAGCATTAACAACTCACACACATCTGTTGCAAATAGCTGGAATATTGCTAGTGGGTCCATGATGATATGTTGTCTTTCTTACAGTTGAGGAGAGTCAGGATGTCTCTATATATGCGTGCATCAGGTTCTTCCCACCAACTCAGATGCATGTTGATGTACACCCTTCTACAAGAACATAGCCCATGCAAAGGGTGTGCTGAAGTGCATATTCAATCATATCAGAAAGGTGTATGTCCTGAGTCATGCCATAGATGATCTGTGATGTTGTCACAGCCCAGTGATTCCATGAGACAAACCTGGATTAAGGTAAGAAAGTGCATACTGTATATCATGATATGGCCTAGTGTAGAATAGTGTGTGTGTGCTGTACCTTTAAGTAGCATTTCAAGGACAGCGCATGCATGTAAATAGCATGCAAGTGCTAGCTTCAGTGCAATTTTGAGAGTGCAGCCAGACAGTGAGCATGTATGAGTGTGATAGCTAGTTTGATTATAAGTTTATCTAAGGTACAGTTATTAAGTCTCAATCCTGATGTGTTTGTACATAATAAAGCTGCTTGAAAAGAACCCACAAACACTTGTCTGTTTTATCCTGATCAGTCAAGCGACACCTAGGGTTTTGCCACAATCCCCCATGCAGGTATCATTGCCAAATCCTCCCAGCTGGGGATTAGTCCTTATGTCACTAGATGAGTGTCCAATTGGCTCACTGACAGTACACATACCATGAAAGGTGGTGAATCAACCTGTACCAGTACAGCTGTCCCCACTGGCAAACTCCAAAGATCTGTGCTTGGCCCTTCATTGTTTGGACTCTATTTCTTGACAGTTCAGACTAATGTATATGGCCTTTGGCTTACCAAGTTTGCTGATTCTTGCATACTGGGTGCAATCACTGAGTCCATCAATGTTGATAATACAGTACTGGATGGCGGTAACACAGACAAATGATTGGAGACAAAGGCACACAATCTACAAGTAAATGCAGAAAGGTGCCTTTTTATGCTGTCTGTTGGTTAAGTGGAATTCCATGTTAATCACAGCATGAAGAGCAGTCTTGCTATGCTAAAAAGCAGTGATGCAAGCACCGGGAACACATATAGATAGCAATCTGAAATTCGACCATGAAGTGTCCACACTGGTATTGAAAGCCTATGTTATGCATATCATAAGTCATGCCATCCTATTCAGATCTTAGGACTGTATGACAAGACTGAACTCAATCCTCCAAAGAACACTAATAGAGTATAATGCTCTCTTTGGCATGTACTTCACCTCACACATGCAGCAGCTAGAGAGATGATGGGGCTTTCTCATCAATGAAACACAGGGCCTACAAACCATGCCATGATGTATGAGGAGAGACTGAAAGTCATGTAAGTGTTATCTGTCTTGCATAAGATGAGATGACATCTGCCTGGAGTCCAGGCCAGTCTCTTCCCCTGCCCTGGTGGGAGTACGCATATACACAAATCTGATATAGCTCATGACATCAGCAGTATCTGTTGAGAAGAATATGCTAATAACAGTGTCCTACATGCTGGTGTAAAATGCTCTCTCTAATGTCAAGCAAGAGTGCATACACACATACAGCTGACTGCAGTGAGAATAGAACTCCTACCTAATACATAGACTACAGAACTCAGTACTTTATGCAAACATCATGGCACAAATCTGATTTGGAGTGTCTCAGACAACACTTTATAGCTGATAACATCAGCAATGTATATTGAGGAGAATAGGGCACTAGCAGTGTCTCATATGCTGGTATAAAATACTCTCTGTAATGTCAAGCAAGAGCACACATGTCCAACACACACACACACACACACACACACACACACACACACACACACACACACACTGCTGACTGCAGTGAAAATAGAACTCCTACCCAAGTACAGCAGACTACAGAACACAGTAATTTATGCAACAGCCATGCTACAAGTCTTACTTTTACAAGAATGCAGGTCAACTTATAGTAGATGACATCAGCAGATCATGTGGAAGAGCAGATGTTGGGTGGCCTGCATCAGTTTATAGCTTCATAGGTTCATAGGGTGTTTACAAGCCTAGCCGTGTAAAAACACAAATACCCTTATTGAGCATAGTTAGATGGTCGTTGTTAGAAAAACAAGTGTAACAACTAGAACCATCAATAAAAAGGCAGAAGGAGGCACCAAACCACTCAAATGTTTAATAAAACCAACAAAGAAAGTAACATGAAGCGCTTTTCGTCCGATCAAGTGACCAGACTTCTTCAGACAAAATTAAACAGCAGTTCTGTTGTTTAAAAACATATCCATTTCCCTCCTCCATAACAAGTTAACCAATCGAATATACCCACACACTCTCTAATGATTAACAAATTAGTTAGTTAACTAAGCAGATGAACCTTCTAAAAGGCATAACAGTTTTAAAACATATAAACGTATGACGTTGTGTATATGTATTACAGTAAATTTACATGGTTCAAATTCTAACCGACAGTGGAATAAGGACAAGTTAAGTTAAAAAATTAAATTACTAATAATACTAGCCTAAATATTACAACCCTACATCACATATTTGTGGAATCAATAACAATAACATGGTATTACACCACCATACAATGCATTTAAAAACCTACTCCATTTTAAAATACAGGCTAGCGAAATAATTTTAAAATTGAGAAGTCTCATTAGGTGAATTATTTGTACATTCGAATATAAGACGACATAAAATTTAAACTGTAAGTTGCAGTATAGTATTAATGTTTTGTATCACCAAGTGAACAAACCTTGTGTTTTTATGGAGTAGATTTTTAACTGCATTGTATGGTGGTGTTATGGAGGAGAGAAATGGATATGTTTTTAAACAACAGAACTCCTGTTTAATTTTGTCTGAAGAAGTCCAGTCACTTGATCAGATGAAAAGCGCTTCTTGTTACTTTCTTTATTGGTTTTATTAACCATTCGAGTGGTTTGGTGCCTCCTTCTGCCTTGTTATTTTTGATTCTAGATGATTGTTGTTAGCAGGGTGATTTTGTGAGCAGCACCAACAGGCCCTATACATGTGGGACATAGATGCCATCCCAGAGGTGACTTTACAATCACCCAACCAGTTGTTATGGTTGTGCTTGAAAAGGGTGATTGTGGAGCACTGCTTCACACACAGTGGCAGCCTATTACAGAGGAGCATCATTCGCTGGGGGATATATGTGTCTCCCCAGCATGTTCTGTTTATATCACAGGCTAAATTCAGAACCCTGGAGCAAGTTATTCTTGTTCCATTTGATTTACAGATGTCCAGCATTTCCAGTACGACAAGATCTGAGACTACTCTGTAGGCCAGGCGTAGGTCACCTCTCAGCAGCCTGTATGATACTGTGTACAGTGACAGGTCTTTTAGTCTTTCCATGTATGTCATATTTGTAGGCCCTGGATTCTCCTAGTCACAAACCTCTGTGTTTTCTCCAATTGCTGCAAGTGCCTGGTGAGGTAAAGCCAAAAGAGGGCATTGTACTCAATAAGAAGTCTGATAAGGGTAGAGTACAGCAGAGCTATGACCTCCCTGGTCTTGGCTGTGATGCCCATATGTATGAGGTGCACAATGCAGTGTCTCACCACTGTGGACACATAGTGATGAAGGTGTACATTGCTATCAACATGTGTTCCTAAATCTCATAACACTGTGTTTGAGCTTTGAGGGGTGCTATATATATATCATATTAGTAGAATCTAGAATTGAAGCTGCCATTAAAAAAGGAATACTTAGTACAACATATAAAAGTTTGCATGATAACTAAAAGAATCCATCAGAGGAGGTTAGAAAGGATTGGGAAGAGAGACTAGATAAGCAATTCACAAAGAAACAATTGGAGGCTATATGTATATTTCCAAATATGCAACAAAATCTAGAAGATTTAGGATTTTTGCTTGGAAATGTTTACACAGATATTTTTTATACCCCGAGTAGACTCCAGAAAATTGTTCTTCAGGCAAATGTTGGACGTGTGACAGGGAAGAAAGAGGTAATTGGGAACATATTTTGTGGGATTGCAGTGAGTTGGTGAACTTTAAGGATTCCCTGAGGGTGCACTGTTGGAGATACTGGGTGGGTAGATTGGTGTAATGAGGGAGATGATTTTTCTGAGCTATGATACAGAATTGGAATTGACTAGACATGGTAAGGCCTTGCTGTGTCTAATTAAGGTGGTTGTTAAAACAACAATTACTAGAAAATGGAAATCAAATTCTAAGCCAACTATATTAAAAGTAGTGAATATAGTAACAGAGAAAAAACAACTGTAATTGAGATATTTAGAAAAAGGAGCAAACTACATAGGACAAAATGGAAATTATGGGAACAATACATACAGGGAAGGAATGAGATTTAAAAGAAGGCAGGACTTAAATGAGCCATGTAATGTTTGACTGAAAATTATTGTGTAGATTATAAATGATGTATAATGTTTGCAACTAAGAGTATGTCATTATGGTTTGTAATGTAAAATGCTTGCAACTAAGATTGTGTTGGTGTGGTTTGTTTTTGTTTATATAACTGTAAAATTAGTTATGTCATAATTGATGGTTTAATAAAGATGTTTCTTGTTTAAAAAAAGGAGCAGGAATTGAATAATTTATCTAATGTTGCTTAGGTTATATGATATATAGCAATATATGTGAAGCATAATATTTGTTAATTTTAATTTTCTAATACAGTTTGATTACTTTTATATAACTGTAAATGTGCCTGTGTCACAAGTGATAATTCAGGAAAGGTGTTTAAAAAAGTAATAATTAGCAGGGGTGCTTCATGGTCAAAGGGGACAGATGAGGCACTGTTTGCTTTAAGGTTCAGTCCGTGAGTTTGCCACCAATCATTTGTCTGTGTCAGTCCTGTCTGCAATGTTACCATCATTGGGAACACTGTATGAGTGCATCCAGTTAACAGACATTTGCAAACTTGGTAACCCACAGGCCAACTACCATTGCCTGGGCTTCAGAGAAGTAGTTTTCAAACAGTTGTGGGCCCAGCACAGATCTCTGTGGAATTCCACTGTTAAGTGGTCTAGTGGTAGAGGTGCAGTCCCCAACTTTGAGACTGTGTGCTCATTCGGTGAGACAGTTGGCTATCCATTTATTATTGTATGGCTTAATTCCCAGATGGGAGCTGTTCAGTATGAGACATGAATGAGGGATTGTGTCAAAGGCCTGGGATAACTCAACATAGGCATTCCTGTTAAGCCCTCATTCAGGTCTTTGAGGTGGGTATCAAAGAAGTCCACATGGTTTAATAAGCAAGATCTACCCTTGGCAAATACAAAATGGGTTAGGTCAAGTGTGTTGAAGGTCACATATGTCCCTGTGGAAAATGTCCATGCTGATTCCTTCCCTTGCCTTGCACATATGGCATTTGATATTACTTTCTGTACTGCAGGTGATATATCTGGGGAAAAAGTACTGAGACACCAGGGTTGCAGTGCTTGGAGTGGGGGTGCCAACACATGTATTGTAAATATGTGATATATTGTTAGAAAGAGCCTACAGCTTGTTCTGTTTCCACATGTAATTTCATGTCATAGACAGGAAATGGACAGTAAACAGCAGTAATACATAGCAATGTTTACTTTTCCATAGCATGACAAGCAGCAGGTTTGCTCAATGGTTGACAAAGCGTATATGCATATGAGATGCACCTATTTGCGCGTAACTAAGCAGTCCACAAAAGTGTGCTGCATTGCTAAAGTCTGACAGTATTGTGCCTATGAAACACACCTGCTGCTTAACAGACTCTGTGGCAGCATGTATTAATGTAGTGATAAATTTTGTTTTGGGCCCAAATGGTACTGGGTTCAAATCCAGGTGTATCTAATACTTTTAAATAAACATTATTAAGGCAATGACATGAATTCTTTAGAGTACATGCATTGCTGTGTGTTGGCATAGTGCAGCAGGGATAAGCAGCACTGCACGGAAGTAACTGTAGCATTTTGCTGCTTCTCGCCATTGCTGTGCATTGGTGCATGATGTGCAACTCTGGGCAAACACAGAGCCCAAAAAGTGAAGGGATCCATTGTTTTTTCAGCAACATATGTGTATTGTGTGTGCTTCTATTTACTGACCAGATTAAAGTGGTGAAAATGGGGTAGCTAGGAAAGTGGTGAAATGGGGAGAAAGCAGGGGGAAGAATAAAGGGAAAGCAGGACAGGAATGTGCAGGAGGGAGGTAGGAAAGAACTATAGTTATCCATTTCTTTAACAGTGTAAACTGAAAATATGTGCAGAATATTAACTGAATTTGGACTGTCACCTCCAGAGAGAGGGGTGACGACAACACAGTCATGTTGTATAGGCAATTGGACCGAATCAAGTACAAGTGTGAGAAATGGAGAGTTATGTATGGCATGATTTTGTTTTGTGGGACAGGTGCCCATTTATTTTTTATTTGATAGAGAGAGGAATGTTGGGGAAGGGTGTAGGTATGTCTGTGTCAGGTAAGCTGGATAGGTGAGGAAGTAATTCACACAGACAAGACAAACAAGACAAGAGACAGGGACATTGATGGGCACAAAAGGTGGGAGACAGCATGATAGGGGTGAGAATGAGGCAACCTGGCCTCATAGTCATCAAGCTTGGAGGGAGTGAGAATCGAGTCCTCACCCACTGGTGTGTCATCACTGTTACCTTTCTCCGCAGGTAGCTGGAGTGCTTGACATCTCCTCCTCCTTTGGAACATGAGGGAGATCAGCCTCTCTATCGATAGTAAGCATGAACCAATGGTGAAGTGCACCACCCTACACACCATCACTGGCAACTCGCTGCAGGTGATAAAATCACCACATCCACCACTCTTCCTGGAGGGTACCACTGGACCAGACTCTGGGGCAGTACTACCTGATGGTGCAGGTAGAGCAGGGGCAGCAGAGGGGCTGCCTATCTCACTGTGCTGTGGAGCATTTAGTGATGTGGTATGTATGGATGACATGGACACATTTTGACAACACACAATAAAAATAAAATATAAAATCATATAAAATAAAAAATATATTTTAAAACCAAATTAAACTAAAATATAAAATATAAAATAAAATAAAAATAAAATAAAAGTATTTTTTAAAATAAAATAAAATAAAAATAAAGAAAATAAAAAAGAGAGCTAAGGGTTGCGGTGAGAGAAAAAAGAGATAAGATTAGTATCATCATATGTGACATACAATGACTTAAAACAATTATACAACTCTATTATCATAAGTTTTACATTTAAGTATACTTCCTAAGAGGTACACACTATGCTACAGATTGCTGCAAGTAATCATTGAAATGTGCATATATTGCATATATGTGTTTTCCAGTTATACAGATTACAGTTTACAGCAAGGCATTTCTGCCACTGACATAGATGTTTTAATTTAATGTAAGTATTATTGAAGAAATAACAGTGTGGTATAGTTGTGAAATGAGGTATCTGAACCCACAACCTCTGACTACAATCTAATATTGGACTCTTACAGTTGGTTTGTGCTACAGACTAATGCATGCATACTTGCTTTTACAGTTGGGATATGCATGCTTAATTTGTTACAACTCTATAAAATACCAGAAAATGCTATCTTTAACGTTTAATTTTACAATAACACTTCTCTTCTGCTGCATACATACCACTTGCTTCCCTAAGTCTCTCCAACCTGGACTTGTGGTCATGGACATTAAACTCCTGATCTCTGGCAGCTGGGGAAAAACAGAACAGAAGAGAAGCCCATTATACATACCAGCCTTGCCTATATTCAGTTGTCTAAGGCTTATAGGTAGTCTGTTAATTGATACTTACACAGCTTTGGGATGTATGCAGTCCTAAATTCCTCCAACCAATGGTTGAAACTATCCCTCTTCCTCCTCTGTAGGTCACTAAAATGATGCCTACATTGTTCTGCAGTGCACAGGATACAGTGGCCTTGGATAAAGCCTGGGCTAAACTATTCAACTCCTCAGACTGGGAGGCCAGAATAGTCCCCCTCCCGTGCAGAAACCTTTGTCTGTGGTGCTTTACTAGGAGTCAAATAAATATCCTGGACTCATGGACACCCAGTCTCTGTGCCCTAAACCTGGCACCTTCCCCACTAATGTCAGTCATGTATACCAGCAGACATAAAGCAATGGAGACTGATGCTTTCCCACCAATTCCACTTATTGCATTTACTGGAGTCTGCACACCCAAACAACATGTTTACATGATGGTAAGTGGAATACAGCAGTGCCAATGAGTGAGGAATGAAATAATTGCAATTGGAAGGTTAATCTGACACTTGGCCTTAGTTTGAGGGGTGTCTACTGATGTAGCCTGGAAATATACATTGAAATTTTGGAAGGGAACTGTTAGGTGAGTTAGATTTGTAGAGATGCACTGCAGGCATAAATGTTATGACCTGACACATTTGTTTTTGCCATTATACCCTGATAAAATTGATTTTTACACTGTGGGAGTCAAACCTAGTCATAAGAGGCAAACCATTTTCTTCCACAGTGTTGATTTTCTAACTTTGCCACACAGGAGCTGCTGCTCAGATATAGTCAGAAATCATATATAAATACAGATGACAGTATAAGCTGTTACACATGTGTGTGTGTGTGTGTGTGTGTGTGTGTGTGTGTGTGTGTGTGTGTGTGTGTGTGTGTGTGTGTGTGTGTGTGTGAGACCTGACATGGTTATTGGATATAGAGGTAGTTGTGAATGTGTCTTAGGCAAATGTGAAGCCCATGCAAGTCCAGATAATAGAATTATACGTACAGAAATATAGTACACAGAATACCCTCAGTCATATATATGAAAACACATTAATGGTGTCTCATCCCTGATACATACAATTCATATCAGCACCACTATCTAAAGTGTCACAAGTGAGAGTAAATATAATTGAAAGTGGAATAACAGTAAAAGTTTATGGAATATTCTCTATTAGAACCTAGAACAATGTGTATGGCAGTCCTACACTTATATACCTGTTACCACAAGGAAGTTGAAATAACACTTGTCTGTGTTGCAGTTCATTGCTATAAACTGCACTGTCACAGCAGTAAAAAAAAGGTTGCACACCCTGTACTGGAACCCAGGACCAACTGTACCTCAACCCTACAATTATATCTACTGCCACTGGGCAAGTTACATGACATTTCCTAATTTACTAATCATTCTTAAGGTCTCTATGTTAACTGGCGTGCAATGCCACTTGGCAGGTTTGTGTAGTGCTCAATAGAATTAATTGAATATATTTTGGCTACATGGGTCCTGCCTGCTTCCTTGATGGTCCAGCAGTCCAGTTTGGGATAAGCAGAGCCAAACCTGACATCCATTTACTCCGTTTCCCATGACTGCACTAAGCGCTGCATCGTGCAAACACTGGACCCCCAAAAAATATTAAAAAAAAAGATAGAAAAGGAAAAAAAGAAAAAAAAGAGACAAGTGGTTGAAAATAGAAAAATCAGTCTATGACATTCATGCTAGACAATGTTGGTTCACACGAGCTATGTCTACATAGATCTGGATTTGAACTCTCATTGCAATGAACTTTAAGAACGCAGGACGGGTTCCTTACCTCTGTTTGCTACACAAACTGCTTTGCTGCAAGGAGCTGAGATCATTCTGCGCTCAACCAATTGCAGCATCATCAACAGTAATATGAAACCATACAACTGTTATTTGTACAGTCATTATTTTTGGATGTAGTGCACTAAGTGATCACACAACCAGTTAAGATTATTGCATGAAAATATACAGCTCTGTCTTACCTATCTGTGTTTGTTGGCCATTTTCACTTATCTAACCAGTAATCTGAGACATGCAGTATGTCTATTTCATTGGCCTTAAAATGTGTGAGAATATTAACTGGAAATAATAGCGTATGCAGTTGTCAACAAATGAAGGACAGGCTGGATATTACTGAACACAACTTGTAAATTATGTGCTGCTTATTTACATTTCCAACTTTACATCTAACACTTTGTAGCTCTAACCTGCCACACCCACTGGATGTAAGGCAGCCTACAGTGTTGCTGTGTTTTCCTTCTCCCAATCAGTAATCATTCACAGTTGCAATCCATTAAAAACAAACACTGAAGGAGTGCCTCCATTATATTTACATCTCATATACAGAGTCAAGTATTTGGGATTCAGCAGTTCTAATCAGTTCACACCATATTTGCATCTTCACCACGTTAACAGCCCTGAATCTATGTCATATAAAAAGCCAACCATGTAGATAAACAAACTGATAGTGAGGAGACTTGTTTATGTGGAGAAGACTGAACATATTCTACTACTTTGGGATATTGCTGCAAAGAGGATTGCTGAACGTCAGAAGGCATGCTTGCATTTTGGAATGTAAGTAAGAAAAATCTGAAACAAAGACTTTTACCCTTTTATCTGTATGCATTAGTTAGATGTGTACTGATGCCATGGGCATATTTGTGAAGGCATTTCACAGGTTTACATGTTTGTCAATACATGAAAATGGAATGCTATGTGATAAATATGTACAAATGTTTCAGGGACAGTTCATTTGATAGTACTTTTAACATTTCAAATATTTTTTTTAGCAAAATGTGTCATTTGCATGCTCTGTTGGGGGGAGCAAAGCTGTGTTACTGTTATGGCACAAACAAGGATATGTTGCTGTTGTTACTCTATTTTTTTTTTTTTGCATCCAGACTGTTGTTCATATTTCACATCCATAGACTGTTTTATGTTTCTCCAGTGGGTAACACTGAGAGGGGACCTTTTCTGTTTTATCTGGGAACAGTTAATTTGTAGTTATGTGATACTTTTGTGTATTATCCTTCTGTTGTCTTTTAGGATACCTAGGAGTATGCCCCCCAGGCATGTCAATCCTTGGAGGCCCCCTTCACTGATGCTGAAATTCAGATGATAGTGGATGCCTTTAGACAATATGGTGCTTTCCTTCTAGAAAGTGGATGTGTAGATATAGCATGCAGAATGCAAATTTGGAGGCAGACTGTGGATGATGTGAATGCTGTGGGTTGGCATGGCAGGACATCTGAGCAGGTGCACCATAGGGCCACTGACATGATCACATCTGCATGGAGGAGAGCAGCTGCAGTGGGCCATGATGAGATGGGTACCAGTGGAGGCTTGATATGGAGCCACCACTAACACCAAATGAAGATTTCCTGGCCACAGGTAGGGATCTAGACAGCTCCCAGGAAAGTGCAGAACAGCATGTACTGGATGTTGGTGCAACCATGTCAGGGACAGCAAGTACATCCCAGGAGGAGCTTCCAGGTAGGCTTTGGTATCTCAACAGCTGAATATTGTTGTATAGTAAAACAATTGAAATCAATCCATTAGTTCTGTGTCGCAAGAATTGTTTTTTGGGGGGTTTGAAGATTGCTAGAGTTAACAACACATTCGGATTGATTTGCGTAGGTTGGAGTTGTCAGCCAAGTTCTTGTTGAAAGTATAGTTAATGGACATTTAAAGGGCTATAAGTATTACCCCTGTGTTACTGTTAATTGTGATGATTTTGCTTTACATCTTCCAGGACCATCTGGCTGTCAGAGGAGAATCTCATCTGCAGATGATAAGCCTAATATTTTTTATGTCAGTACTGCTGAGCAATTAAAAGATATATTTTAGTGTGTGATGTTGATGTCAGGCCTATTGTGTGTATTGCTGTACTGTCTGTAATAGTGGCAGCACTGTTAGTTTGTTAGCATATATTGGACTATAGTAGTGCAGGTATTACATTTTGCCTGTGTTTGTTGCTTTTTATCACAGGTGGTCCTGACAGTGGACGTGTGGGACCACTACTAACTGATGTCAGTGTATTAGCAGACTCTGATGATGATGGTGGCCAAACAGAGGCACAGTTGGGGGTGCAGAGATTGAATCTGACACTGAGGGTGACATACAGCCATCCCCTGCAATGACATAGCAATCCCCTGCATATCCATTGGACACAGACAGTAGGCCAATGCCTACCCACTGCAGTGAGGCCACAGAAATTAGACAGGTGGAGGGAGAGGCAATTGATCAGGGAAGTGTGGTTACTGTGGCTTCAGTGTCTGTTGACTCTGGCCATAGCCAAAATGTGGGTGAAATGCCACGGAGAATGGTTGTTAAGGGTGCTCAGGGAAGGCCTGCTGTCCCTCCTTTACCTGATCCAGGTGTCTCTTCTTATGCCTCTCAACATATGTTTAGGGCCATCATGGAGGTACATGCCCATTCCCATAGATACTCCAGAAAAATGTTCAGGGTTGTATATATGGCACAGGCTGACATGCATGACTGCCTCCATTGTGTTGCTAATTCAATGGATCAGATGAATGATACATTAGAATGAGGAGAGTCTGTGATAGAATGAGGGGTGTCTGTCATGGAACGAGCATTGTCTGTGATGGAACATCTCTGGGAGGGGAACAGCATTCTCATGGGTGTAGGTCAGACACATCATCTGCTGTTAACCAAAGTGGCCATGCCCAATCATGCACCCATAGTGCAGTACTTCTACTGATCTATCAATAGTGAGCTGTCCACACCTACGTGTGGCAGGCCATGGGGAAGGGAGCAGACCATGGGTGTGGATGTGCCTGTGCAATTCCTGACAGGACCAATTCTCATGACCAGGGGTGACAGCAATGAACTTCCACCTCTACCATGCACAGCTCACACCTGTCTGACATACCAAGATGTAGAGCCAACACAGAGGATGGCTGTGTTCAAGCAGACACTCTCACACCAATTTCCCCTGGAAGTCATCTACAGACACATACACAATGGTTACATGGTTCAAACGAGCAACTTATAACTCATTTTGTCTCACTGGTCATTTGTTGGTTTATCCAAATGTCTGCCTACTGCTTTTTCTTACACACACACACACACACACACACACACACACACACACACACACACACACACACACACACACACACACACACACACACACACACACACACTCACTGACCTTTTGTGTCAGCCTAGGCTTCCTGCCACATCCCCACATCACACTATGCAAGTGATGATAACTGTGCTATATCCCTGTTTTCTATCTTTTGGATTCAGGGATACATAAGCCTTGTGTCTGATGCTCAGGGTGCATAGCTGAATTATAGTGCTTAGTATATCTGCATTTGTGGTGTTGAACTGGTAATTGTACTTTGACTTATATTGGTCTTAGGAAGTAAGACAGTTTATAGCATCAATATTTCCCAACTTTATTGTGAATGATCTTGTGAGGGTTGTGAATTCGAAACTGCAATGTGTAGCATTACTTTCTAACTTCTCTCTTTAATGATTTTCCAGTACAAACTTATGGTGCGAAACTGAGGTTATACTAAACTGAGGCACTTTTGAGAGGTATAATCGTGTGAATCTTTATGCCTGAGGCCTACTACTTAATAATGGAGATAAATATATATATAAAAAAAACAAACAAAAAAATACTTGTTTTCCCACCTTTCTAAGCTAGTATAGTCCAGTTTTCAGGTTAGTGCTGAATTTAGGGCTGTGTTACAAGTTTCTGTGTTTGCCCATACATTACTTGGATAGATGGAAGTTTCTCTGTTCACTGTGAGGAAGGGAGCTTTGAGCAGTCTCTCTGTCCCTGGAGGAGTGGTTTCAGCCCAGAAATTAGTAGTTTATTATCCAGTTTGGGCTAATTTCTATCTCTTTCATTTTCCTGCTATAAAACCCACATTTGCAAGGCTTTGCGAGCCAGGCAGCGCCAGTTAGCTAGGGTATAACTATTCCTGGCTCCACAAAGTCTACTCTTCAATTTTTCTCTTGGAACTAGACAAACCATCAACTTAAGCACTCAAACCATTTACTTTTCATACCGGCACTTGCTCAAAACTTATAGCAAGCACTAATAAACCTTAGCACTAGACCCCTTCTATACTGTAGAGAAGGACAAGGCTCTCTATTCGACCTTACTAGCCAATCAGTAAAACAGTTCACTGTACCTATCCAGGCATGTCCAAAGGGCAGTTTCAGGTGTACTCTCCAGTCCAACTGGTGAATCTGGGCATTTTGAGCCAATGATACAATTGCCTCATGTACACAGACAACCCTCTCCTCCTTCCACCAAACACTAATACATGCGAGAGATGCAACTATACAGCCAAACTAGAGGCTAAGCTCTCTCAACCCAAGACTGGACCAGGCAGTCAAGAGGAGAAGGGAATTACTTGCATCACACCACCAGGCTCACATAGACCTATGAAACAAGCACCGGCAAAAAACACACATAAATACACAAAAACATACTCGGAGGCTCTAAATAAAAATCTTCAGAACAACAGAGACCTCCAAAGCAGACATCCAAGCAACCTCCACCACCAAACACAAACCAAGAAGCACATACTTCACAAAGCCAGTGTTCCACACAATCACAGCCCTTAAGGCAAAATAACATAACCAACACACTAGTAATAGGTGAATCTATAGTCATGGAAAACTGACGTCACACTCACTATTCTGAACAAGGAGAAGATTACTGTTAGCTGCCTCTAGGGTGAAGGGATCCACCACATAACACAAGCACTCAGGTCACTCCAGAACAAGTACAAATATGACTCTGTCATTGTCCATATTGGTGTGAATGACCTGAGCCGTACCTCCCTGGACTACATGAAAAGAGACATGGAGGAGCTCTCTGATCATGTAGCCCAGGCCGATATGACCCTGACCCTGAGTAGCATCCTGCTCTCACCAAGAATGATACCACGGTATAGAGAAAAAATTATCAATTTCAACAATTGGCTAAGCTTCTGGTGTCATTCAAAGGGGATCTAGTGTCTGTCAGCCTGGGATGACATGCTCGACAAACCATGCTGCTTTGCTAGAGATGGCTTGCACCTGCCACCCTTAGGCTTTTGAATACTAGCCAAGGCTCTTGCCACCCCCATAGTGCCTTTTTTAGGCAAGGCTCAAAAGACAAATCCACCACCATAAATAGCACAAGTAACAAGAAACTGAGGGTAATGCTACTCAATGCCAGAAGTCTAAACCTCAAAATGCATGCACTCGAGGCACTCCTCAGTATGGAGAAAATCGATATATGTGCAGTAACAGAAACCTGGTTTAAGGCTCCAGAGAGCACCCCAGCAGTACCAGGCTACAACTCATACCATACATTTCAGCCAAAAAACCCGGACCAAAATACAAAAGGTGGGGGTGTATCCATATTCATCAAGGATACCCACACCTCCAGGTTAGTGGCACAGCACGATGCTTCAGAGATCATTCACATGCAACTAACAATGGGCAAAACTGCTGTTCAAATTATGGCTTGCTACAGATCACCCACCATGTCCCAAGACCCCCACTCTGCATTCCTGGCAACACTGGGAAACATAAAGGTCCTACCAAACACCCTGATATGGGGTGATTTCAATTACCCAAACATTAACTTGGAGAAATACTCAAGTACAAACTCCCTTTCCCAAAATTTCCTAGAATTTATAAACTCAAATGCCCTGAATCAACTGGTCAACACCCCCACCAGAGGTGACAACATATTGGACCTGGTCATCACCAACATGGGTGACAGGTGTTCCATACTGGAGGTCAACCCCTCTCTGGTTAGATCTGACCATAAATTAATCACTCTGGATATCCACATTCTGCCACCACCCCCGGTCAAAGAAACCACTGTGAAAACGTTTTCAAAAGCAAACTTCATGTTACTTAAGACTGAGGTGGGAAGTATCAAAGCCCCCATGCTAAAGGATAACACTGTCCAAGCTGCAAAATCCTTTACTAATGCACTCTATGGGCACCTATAAGAATGCATGGATCATGCTATCCCAAACAAAACCAAGACTTACTCCTCCAAGAAAAGGAAATCAGTCTGGTGGGCCACTGCCATAAACAAGCTATACAATAGAAGGAGGAAAGTAGTACAGAAAAGAGTAAAATCCCAAGAAGGGAAGACATCCCTGATCAGTATCAGCAAGAAACTATATTCCCTCATAAAATCATCCAAGGCTAGCTTTGAAAGAAAAATTTCCATGGACTCTAAAGATAACCACAAGGCATTCTTTAGCTATGTCAAGAATCTAAGTGGCAATTCTCAGATCTGATCGGAGTTACTGCAGAATGGCACAAAATATACTGAACTGACTGATATAGCCAACATCCTGGCAGACAGGTTCAGTACAAACTTCACCCCCCTCTCAACCCCAAAAGGGCCCATAACTATACCAGAAGAATGTAGTGCCCCTGAAATCACAGACAGACTAAAACAGCCCTCTCCAAAGCCAAAAACACAGCATCAATGGGACCGGATGGTGTCCTAGGCTGTGTTCTACATGATATCAAAGATGAACTAATGCCTCGCCTAAACACACACTGTTTAAACTCAGCCTCTCCACAGGCTATGTGCCCACAGAGTGGTGCACAGTAATGGTTATTCCACTCCACAAAGGTGGAGCCACAATGGACCCCAGGAACTATCGCCCTATAAGCCTGACTAGCTTGGTCTGCAAAGCTATGGAGCGCATCATCATGGATCTCATTAAAAGGGACATCGGAAACCTCCAAACACTGGACCATACCCAGTTCAGCTTTGTTAAGGGAGATCATGCCTCCTAAACCTGGTGGACTTCTTTGAGACAGTTACCAAGGCTATAGATGAGGAAAAGGTTGTCTATCTAGACCTTGCAAAGGCCTTCGACACGATTCCCCACTCAGGTATTATAGACAAGCTCATCAGCCTGAACATAAACCCCTACGTCATGAGATGGGTTGCCAACTGGCTCACGGACAGAACCCACATGGTAAGAGTTGCGGGAGCTAGGTCTGACTCTAAACCGGTTACAAGTGGCATTCCCCAGAGCTCAGTCCTAGGACCCCTCTTGTTCGGCATATACTTCTCAGAGATACAGGCAAGCACAGGAGGACTATGGCTGACCAAGTTCCCAGATGACTGCAAACTAGGGGCTATAATTGACTCTCTGGCTGACACAGACATCCTCCAAAAGGGTCTCACTGAGACAGATACCTGGTGTCAAAACCATGGCCTCAAGCTAAATGCCAAAAAGTGCATAGTCATCCCCTTTGGAAAAAACAAAGTACCCACAAACTACCACATAGGTGGTAGCCCCTAAATACAGAAGATGTAATAAGGGATCTGGGGACCCAAGTAGATAGTAACCTCTCCTTTGATAATCATATTGCCAAAGTGGTTAGAAAATCCTTCTATGTGGCCTACCTAATCACAATAGGGTTTGCATCCTGATCGAAAGAGGTCATTGGGCCCCTCTATGCATCACTCATCAGACCCATCATAGAGTACAATGCCCCATTTGGGATGTACCTTACAAGACACTTGCAACAACTGGAAAGACCACAGAAGTACCTCACCAAGAGGATCACAAGACTCAAGCAAATGCCCTATGCAGCTCGACTGAAGAAACTCAAGCTGTACTCAGTTACATACCGCATACTCAGAGGTGATCTCTGCCTGACATACAAGGCCATGTCCAACCCAGAATTGATGGACATGCTCCACCTAAAGAAAACCATATTCCCTCGAGCCACACGCTCCAGGGATCTAAACCTCACCACAACAATAAATAGGACATGCTGGAGGGATAGATTTCTGTCCCAGAGACTTCCCATGCTCTGGAACAAGATTCCAATCTACGTTAGGCAGAGCTCCACGCTAACCATCTTCAAGAGAAACCTTGACGAGTGGAAGGGAAACAGAAAGTTTGCACCAGGGATCACTTCAATGGCTCTGCTGGACAGAGGCACAGGGAACTAATCTAAGGGGGTGGCAAAAGCCAACACATTCCAACTAGGCTTATAAATGCCTTCAGGCAGATAGCCTAGTACCTACCTATGAACCTATGAACCTAAATAAGTCTCTGCTGTCACATGTTAATGTCATTTCTGTACAACACTTTTTACTTGCTTACTGAACCAAGCTATGAAATAAATGGATATGCCACTCATTCATATTATTACAGAACACACTCCAGGTTCAAGACTTATCTTGTAAATGCAGCAGTTACCACAGTTTCAGTTCAGGGATGACTCTGATCCAAGCAGTACACAGCCAATACAAGGGGAGGTACAGGTTGTGACAGTTGCTTGGCATCAATGTTAGTGTATGTATGTGCGTAGGAGGAAGGCTTTAGGTCCTTAAGTGGTGAGTGAGTGTGCTATGCGATGTCTCTTAGCTAATATGAGGGCTTATTGAGCATGCCTACATCTACCTACACCCACAGAAGCTGGTGGTTCCCCCTCTGACTCCTCATCTGCGTGTGGCTGTGATGACCTTGGCATTGGTGGTGGGATGTGTGCTTCTTCCCCTTGTTGATCTTGCTGAAGCTGTTTTCTCAGGATGATGTTGTGTAGCATGGAACATAATGTAAATATTTCAGTACATGTCTGTGGATTGTACTGCAGGGCTTCCTCAGATGTCTCTAGGCACCAGAACCACAACTTCAGCAGTCCAAACACATGCTGTATGATATTTCTGGTTTGAGCGTGTGTCTCATTATGGCATTCTTTAGAGGGTGTGTCTGCATTTCTGATGGGTGTCATCAGCCATGGTTCCAGTGCATAACCAGCATCCCCAGTAAATGATCCTGTGGGATGTCTCCCCTAGCATTTAGCTAGAGTGGAAGTCCTTTCTGTTTATGTAGAACCTACCCTGCTCCCAGGGTGGTGTCTTAATTTATATATGTTGCAATTTATGGCACCCAGTACTTCAGGATAGGGTGCTACAGGGTAGAACTCCTTCATATTTATGGACCTCTCCTCAGGAGTACGGGAAAAATATCTGTGGTTACTGGCAGGTTGGAGCATAGCATTCAGGAACTGATGGAGGATCCTGGATGCTGATGCCTGTGACACCCCCAGCATGTCCCTTGTTGGTCTCTGAAAGATATCTGTAGCTAAGATTTTAAGTGCTGCACATACCTTTGTCTCCACTGAGATGAGTTTCCCTTGATTGGCCCTGGCTCTGAGTTGAGGACTGTGATGTCTATGCCCTGGCCCAGCAATCAAGGAGCCTCGTTCCTCACCACTAACACCAGAGTCTCATATATGAGGAAAGGATAACAAATACACACGGTAAAGTGCAATTTCCCTTAAGAGCACACAGAGATCACAGTCAGTCCAGGACTGGTCACTCCCTTGCTCCCCAGGTCCCCAATAAGACTCCCCACTGGCACAGCTATAGGGTCCAGATCTCAGCCTAGCTGGGCAAGCTAGAATCTTCAGCACCCTCTCTGTCCAACCAGTGTTTCATGTCCCTGCCCAAGTAGCTGACACACGCACACTTTGAGATAAGAGTTTACACAGCCACGTAGACACTTCTGGGGAATGCTGGCACAGGTTCTCCCGCTGTGCCCCTTTTACCCAGACTATACAGTAGTACCACTTGCCACCACCCAGCTAATATTTAGCAGCCACTCAAAGGCCCTTAAAAGGGTGTCCAGTTATTTCTGTGCAATATTATTATCCAATTGGTAAATGTGACTAAACAGTCAAAGCTTATTTGGAGTGACCTGGACAGTAAACTCTATAAATATGCAATGTAATCTAGAGCTTAAATTATTTCTACACAAACCAGCCACAGTTAAATGTTTTAAAATATTTAACAATAAATAATTAAAACCAAAAGACAATACTTTCTACTACACAGTCAGTGCAAGTCAAGAGTTCAGAGATCACACAGAAATACTTAAAATAAATCAGTAGTACAGTTCTGACATCACAGAAAAAACACTTCATAGGTTCATAGGTTGGTACTAGGCTATCAGCCCTAGGGCCTATACAAGCCTAGCCATAACAATTCCCTGGCTATTTCTTCCCACATTATTTACTTAGTCTAATCTTTATAGTCCTAGCTATTTCTACAAGAAAATACACTTTAAGATAACTTACTTAAGACAACAGACGGAGTGCTAAGTTGGATAGACTAGATAAAAATGACTAATGCTTTCTGAATCTCTTTGTTTAAATTGAAACTGCAGTTCTGATAAAACATTACATAATTTCACACTTTCCTGGTGTTCCCAGGCTGACAGAAACTGCATTTACATTATTTTACACTTAGAGCAGTAAAGGACATTCCACATGTAAATTCTGGTCATTAACATTAGCCTAAAAACAATAGGCAGGAAGCCTTCTTCTAGCCCAGCCAGAGCCAACTTTAGATCAAAGGGTCACAACATGCTTTTACTGGGTCAATAGAGAGCACTGTTGCCACATTTTTGTAACAGCATTTTTTTAATTTAAGACAACAAGCCTGTGATTCACATTCATATTTACAAATGATAGAATTATGCATAAAAGTCTATCTGGCTAGGCTGGCAGCCTTTCCCCTTCTCTACTAGTCTTCACATCACCCCCAGAGAACTCAAACTAGTTTTTCCAGTGACCCTTGAGAAATGCTGCTTGAGAGGGGTAGGTCTATCTGAGTGTACCTCACCCCATTCCTTGTCTTGAAAGCACATCTGCGTTGGCATTGCTAATCCCACTGCGGTGCTGCATTGACATATCATATGCTTGCAACCTCAGGCTCCATCTTAGTAACTTGGAATTTTGCTGACTGGCTCTGTTTAACCATGTTAGAGGGTTGTGATCTGTCAAAACAGTGAATTTTCTTCCATACAGATAAGGCTGAAGTTTCTGCAGTGCCCACACTATGGCTAGACATTCCTTTTCTACAGCTGCATAGCATTCCTCCCTAGGTTGGAGCCTATGACTGAGATAAACCACTGGGTGCTCTTCCTCCTCTGAAGAAATCTGGCTAAGTACAGCCCCCACCCCATGGTTTGAAGCATCCACCTGCACAACAAATCATTTGCTGTAATCTGGACTGGCTAACACAAGGGGTCCTCCCAAAGCTTATTTAAGCTTCTGGAAGGACTGCTCACATGCTGGGATCCACACTACCTTATCTGGCCTGTTCTTCCTTGTCAGGTCTGTGAGGGGAGCAGCTATGGTACTATAACTGAGGATGAACTTTCTGTAGTATCCTGCTGTCCCTAAAAATGCCATCACCTGCTTTTTAGTAATAGGTGCAGGCCATGCCAGAATGGCTTCCACTATGGCAGGTTCTGGCCTTATCTTACCACTGTCCTAGGTAGGAGACCTCTGTCATACCCACCTGACATTTTCTTGGCTTAATGGTCAACCCTGCCCTCTGCAGTCTGCCCAGCACCTCCCTGACATGCTGAAGGTGCTCTGGCTAGGAATGGCTGTAGATGGAAATATCATCTAGGTAAGCAAGGGCAAACACTCCTGCTCCTACTAGGATATGATCTACCAGCCTCTGGAAAGTCACTGAGGCATTCTTCATCCCAAAGGATATCTTTGTGAACTCATACAAGCCAAAAGGAGTCACAAAGGCTGACTTCTCTCTAGCACTGAGAGTTAAGGGCACCTGCCAGTAACCCTTGGTAAGATCAATGGTTGAAAGTTACTTAGCCCCAACCAGCTGCTCTAGGTCCTCATCTGTCTTAGGCATTGGGTAAACATCCAACTCTGTGTGACTATTTCATTTCCTGTAGTCCACACAGAACCTGGTGCTGCCATCCTTCTTTGGCACCAGCACCACTGGTGAGGCCCAGGGACTGTTGGACTCATGAATTACCCCTAGTTCCAACATCTGTTGTACCTCCTCCCTCAGGGTCTGCCTGACTCTCTCAGGCACCCTATAAGGGGCCTGCCTAATAGGTCTTTGGGGTCCTGTATCCACCTGGTGCTGCACCAGGTGGGTGCACCCTGATTTCCCAGTGAACCTGTCTACAAATTCCTGCAACACTGCTTGGATTTCTCAAACCTGGGTAGGAGATAGCTGCTGGGACATTGCTACCCCTCCCACTGAGGTGTCACCCTGAGCCTCAGTGAGGATATCAGTCCTCAGATCTCCCTCAGACTCCTCCTGCAATCTACTGCAAATGCTGATCGCAAGGGCATCCATATCATGGTAAGGTTTCATCATGTTAACATGGTACAATTTGTGCCCCTGTCATCTGCCTAGCAGTTCCACCATGTAGTTAACATCACTTACCTTTCTTACCACCTTGTATGGTCCCTCCAAAGCTGTTTGCAGCTTGTTGTGTCTGACAGGAATGAGAACCATTACCTGCTGCCCCACAGCATACTCTCTAGTTTGAGCATTCCGGTCATACCACACCTTTTTCTGTTGTTGGGCTTCTGCCAGGTTCTCCTGTGCCAAGCCTGTGAGTTCTCTGAGCCTTGTCCTGAGGTTTAGGACATATGCCACAACAGACTCCTTGTGAGACTCGCACTCACCTTCCCACTCATCTCAAATTAAATCTAGAGGTCCCCTCACCCTATGCCCATACAGCAACTCAAAGGGTGAAAAACCTGTGGATTCCTGAGGAACCTCTCTGTAAGTAAACAACAGATGGGGCAAATATTTGTCCCACTCCCTCTCAAACTGATCTGCAAATGCCTGTAGCATGGACTTGATTGTAGAGTTTGACCTCTCAACAAGACCATTAGTCTGGGGATGGTAGGGGGTGGTCTTCATGTGCTTCACCCCACAGAACTTCAACAGACAAGCCAGCAAGTCTGAAATGAAATTGGCTCTTCTGTCAGTCAGTATTTCTTTTGAAAAACCTACCCTGCTAAAAATCTCTAACAAAGCATTTGCCACCTTCTCTGCCTCAATGGAGGACAAAGCCACTGCCTCAGGGTATCATGTAGCATAATCCACTACCACTAGGATATACATTTTCCCTGATGAACTTGGGGTACTCAGAGGACCCACAATATCCATAGCTACTCTCTGAAATGGCTCTTCAATCACAGGCAAAGGCATCAAAGGAGCTCTCACCTTGTCTCTTGCCTTGCCTACCTTTTGGCACTGCTCACAGGTCCTGCAGTACCCTGTTACATCTTTGGAAATTCCAGGCCAATAGCAGTTCTGCATAATATGCCTCTTTGTATGTTTTATGCCCATATGACCTGCAAAGGGAAAATCATGGGCTATGGCTAGAAGCGCCAGACGGTAGGCTCTAGGCACTACCAACTGATGTACTCTCTCACCTTCTAGCTCTCCCTCAGGGGTCCACTCTCTGTATAGTAACCCTTTGTCCCAGTATGCAGATTCCCCCTTTCCTTGATAATCAGGTGCCTCCCTAGCTACTTGCCTCAGGCCTTGCAATGTAGGGTCTAAGAGCTGAGCCTGTCTCAACTCTCTTCTTGTAACCCTTCCCAGCTCCCCTTCCACAGGAACTCTGGAATCCTCTGAGAATGGTGGCTCACTGTCAGCCTGGATGTTACTACTCACCTCTACCTTTGCAGTCACTCTGTCCAAGTGAACATCAGTACCCACAAGTAGCTGTGGCTCACATTCAGTCTCATGGCTACAGAGTAGCTCCCTCCCTGAAGTAACCACCTCAGCAGTCCTGGCTGCAAGTATGCAGTCTGTCTTGGTCTCCCCCAGGCTACCAGACCCACATGCTTGTCTCCTAGCCTGACTGCGTGTAACTGCATAAGCACATGGTACTGCCTCATCCAAATCATTCCCTCTCAGGACATCTGTACGATGGTAGTTTAGTACACCTGTTGTCTCAAGACAACCTACTACTGGCATTTTGTCTTTCCCACTTACTGGTTCCCTCACCTTCAGTTCCCCACCTTGCCTCCATGGACATCTGTATGCCACATGGCCCCACTGGTTGCATTCAAAACATTTAACTCTAGCTCCTGGATGTGTACCTGGACTAGTGGCTTCTCCTGCTGCTGGCAGATTTTGTTGGGGCAGTCTGTGCTGCCCACCATGGGTTCCTTTAGACCCATGAGCAGTACTGGGGGTCCCCTTCCTGTGCGGGGCTGTCCTAGTTGCCAAGTATAGGTATCCTTTTTTCCCCAACTCATCTGAAGTAGCACATTGTCTATCAGGTAACCAGATCATCATGTCCTCAGGCAAAGTGCTAAGGTGTTGTTCCCTCACCAAAAGGTCTGCCAGCCCTTCAAAAGTGGTGACCTGGCATTCAATCACCCACCTATTGAAATAAGTGCTCAATTCAGCAACATATTCACATACACTTTCATCTGCCTTGCATCTATGCTCATGAAACTTTTTCCTATACATTTCAGGTGTTAGCTTGAAACATTCTAAAAGACATTTTTTTACAGCAGTATAATCAAAACAGTCAGTGTCAGGCATTTTTGATACAACAGTTACAGCTTTACCATGGAGTAAGGTGGTCAGGAGCTGTACCCAGAGCCCTTGGTCATCTTCATACTGTTTACATACCCTCTCAAACATATGAATAAAACTATCAAAATTATCCCCCTCTTTAAACTGCGGAAAAAATTTACTGACCTTTTGTGCTTTTGGGGTCCAGTTACTCCCTTCCCCAATAATTGCATGACTCTGGTGAAGAGTCATCATCTCCTTCTCATGCTGCCTCTGCCTCTCTTGTTCCTCAGCTTGCAGACTTAACAGTTTCTCATTCTCCTCAGCTTGCAAATGTCACAGTCTTTCATTTGCTTCTAATTCCACAAGCCTGGCCTCCCACTCAAGTCTCTTTAGCTCCAGCTGGATTTTTAAGTCCACTGTAGAAAAGTTGAGCTGTCCTTTCTCCGAGGGAATTATATCTCCACTGCCAGTCTGATTGTCCTCCTGGTTGCTATTTTCTGATGCAGCTGTAACCTAGGCTGCAATCAGGTCTGCCTTAGGTTTCCATGCACCAGTCCCCTAGCCTAGCACATCTCTGCCAGCTGGCTCCTTGTCAGCTTGTCAGCTTTCAATACTCCTCTGCTGACATGCTGCCTGCTCACCCTGACTAACTAAGCTAACAAAAGAAATAAAACAATTGTGATCTGAACTCTGAGTATTCACTGCATGGCTGTTTTAGTGTACAAAACACATTCAACGCTCACTGTACACAAGCTACAGGATTCACTCTACCCACACCACTATAAGCCAATTAGTATTTGCCAACTAATTAATATGTGATGTGGATATCCCACCGCTGCCACCAATTAATATTTGAGGATATCCCAACCACTGCCACCAATTACTATATGAGGTGGATATCCCAACCATTGCCACCAGTTAATATGTGATTCCCGTGCCCTGGCCCAGCAATCAAGGAGCCTCAATCCTCACTACTCACACCAGAGAGAGCATCTCATATATGAGGAAAGGATAACAAATACACACTGTAAAGTGCAATTTCCCTTAAGAGCACACAGAGATCACAGTCAGTCTGGGGCTGGTCGCTCCCTTGCTCCCCAGGTCCTCAATAAGTCTCCCCATTGGCATAGCTATAAGGTCCAGATCTCAGCCTAGTTGGGCAAGCTAAAATCTCCAGTACCCTCTATGTCCAACCAGTGCTTTGTGTCCCTGCCCAAGTAGCAGACACACACACACTTTGAGATAAGAGTTGACACAACCACACAGACACTTCTGGGGAATGCTGGCACAGGTTCTCCCACTGTGCCCCTTTTACCCAGACTATACGGTAGTACCACTTGCCACCGACAAGCTAATATTTATTAGCTACTCAAAGGCCCATAAAAGGGTGTCCAATTATTACTGTGCAATATTATTATCCAATTGGTAGATGTGACTAAATAGACAAAGCTTATTTGGAGTGACCTGGACAGTAAAGTCTATAAATATGCAATATACTCTAGAGCTTAAATTATCTCTACACAAACCAGCCACAGTTAAAAGGTTTTAAAATATTTAATAATAAATAATAAAAACCACAAGACAATACTTTCTACTACACAGTCAGTGCTAGTCAAGAGTTCAGAGATCACACAGAAATGCTTAAAATAAATCAGTAGTGCAGTTCTGACATCATAGAAAAAAGCATTCTAATCTTTATAGCCCTAGCTATTTCTACAAGAAAACACACTTCTAAGATAACTTACTTAAGACAATAGGCAGAGTGCTGAGTTGGATAGTCTCAACAAAAATGTTTAATGCCTTCTGATAGTTCTGATAAACCATTACATCATTTCACACTTTCCTGGTGTTCCCAGGCTGGCAGAAACTGCATTTACATTCTTTTACACTTAGAGCAATAAAGGACATTCCACATGTAAATTCTGGTCATTAACTTTAGCCTTAAAACAGCTGGAGCTGACATTAGATCAAAGGGTCACAACACGCTTTTCTGGGTCAGCAGAGAGCACTGTTGCCACATTTTTGTAACAGCATTTTTTAAATTTAAGACAACAAGCCTGTGATTCACATTCATATTTACAAATGATAGAATTATGTATAAAATTATATCTGGCTAGGCTGGCAGCCTTCACCCTTCTCTACCAGTCTTCACAAGGACAACAGAGTTTGTGGAGTTCCTGTAGTGTGTCTCTATCCATGAAAAAAACTTGAGCAACACTAAACCACGTAATCCAAAAGCAGAAAGACACCACACTCTCCGTAAGCTGCCCAGAACACTTCTGTTGTTAAATCAACACTTCCGTACTTTGGCAAATACTTCAGAGGTTTAGAAGTAAATCATGAAAACGAACAGGAAGATGTAACGAATCTTTTTATTCCACAGCACCACAACAAAATAAAACACAAGGATAACCACAAGCGCTTTCGCCGTTAAGTACGGCTTTTCAAGTGTATTGGGTTGTTGCACCACTCCATATTTTAATTAAAACAACCCTGTCATGTGATTAAATTAATTGGATTAATACCATCAAACATGTTTGTTCAAACAAGAACTTTATGTGACATTTTGATGATTTTTTAAAAATGTTATCTTTTTATCAATCATGCAGTAAGTATTTATAAGTGTAGTGACAGTATTTAATGTATTTTAAGAAATGGAACTATATTCATTTAATACAAACACTTTTAAATGATTTTTATACATTTAATTGATGGTATTAATCCAATTAATTTAATCACATGACAGGGTTGTTTTAATTTAAATATGGAGTGGTGCAACAACCCAATACACTTGAAAAAGCCCGTTACGAACGGGCGAAAGCGCTTGTGGTTATCCTTGTGTTTTATTTCGTTGTGGTGCTGTGGAATAAAAAGATTCGTTACATCTTCCTGTTCATTTTCATGATTTACTTCTAAACCTCTGAAGTATTTGCCAAAGTACGGAAGTGTTGATTTAACAACAGAAGTGTTCTGGGCAGCTTACGGAGAGTGTGGTGTCTTTCTGCTTTTGGATTACGTGTCTCTATCCATCCTGTAGTGCTCTACAGTTTCCACATCATGTAGGTTGTAAAAGGTTAAATGGGGCCTGAAAACTCTTTTCCTTCTTTGCCTAGGTTTATTAGCAGCAGCAGTATAGACTTCAGCCTATTGCACATGCACATGAATAAAGCAAAAGCAGTCTATAACATTGTTCCTGTGTAGACTCCTTTCCATGGCTGTATTCCAATAGGTTTTGGAATTCACTATGAAAACCAGCACTGAGTCTACACGGTTGCATAGTAGCTTGTTGAATAGAATACAATTCAGCTGCTTATGTTGTAATTAGCATGTCATGGTGTTTACCTTGATTGTGCAGTTTTGCACGCCTCTACACAGCACTTACTGAATCTAAAACACTATGCTACTGTGTAGGATTTTTTTAATTTGGCTGATTATTTTTTGCAGATGGGATAACCCCCCCCCCTCCCCTGCATCCTCCACATTCCCTGCTAATTATATATTCTGACTCTGACTCTGACTTCACACAAACAGGGAGTAAGTGCAAATTTCCCAACCCCTAGATTTGTGCAATCTCACACACTTGTCAATCAAATGCCTAGTTGACCAGGTGTGGTCAAGTAGACAGCTGTCGTCTTAAAACATACTTGATCTGTTAACTAGCACATATGCATGTATATATACAATGACCTACAGAAGGATCCCTATGACAATAGAACTGCTTTTGTGATTCCGGAAATAAAAGATTTAAAATCTTTAACTCTTGCATCATCAGTATGGGCCAGCTGATCTTTCCATATTCCTGCTAGCTTGCTCATTCTATCTATCTATATGGCTGTCTGTCTATCTCTCTATCTAACCTAATTAGCAGTCTTGGTAGCTCAAGAAGTAGCCCAACCACTTTTGGTGCATAAGGCTGTAGGTTTTATTCCCATTCCAGATGGTTGGATAATTTTCTAATACTGACACTACATTACAGCATAGGGATGGGTGCTGGAATCCTGAGTGTGCTATCCTTTGAATGAGATTCATCAGCCTGAATTGATGGCAGCTCAGGTGGATGTAGAAGATTCCATGACACTTATCAAAAAGAGTAGTGGAATTTCCCCAGTGCTCTGGCCAAACTCCTGTAAGTACCACTTTGGGTCTCCCCTGAAAATGGGGCTAACAAGTCAACAAAGTTTAACAAACAAATAAAATAATAAAATAAATAAATAAACAAACAAAGATCTATGTAAGTAAATTCCAAGGCTGGTGTACCTCAAAGTAGATGGAATACTCCAAGATACATCACCATTAGAGTTAGCATACACTCCCCACTCCCACTATTAATATTTCAGCATTCAAAAGATCACAGCTGTAGTCCTCAGAACTGTAACAGTCAGCCCATACTCTTTGTCTTCAGATTATTTGCCACACTTTGGACTTCCCAGCAAAGGAATGTCATTTTATTTTTCATTTGACATTAAGCTTGATTCAACAGCTACTTGTTAGATTGATCATTTGATGTGTCTGAACAGGAAGTAATTTGTAGCCCATTTGGAATAAACCATAATATTCCGCAAAGGCTGCAAATCTGGGACATATTTTAATTATTGCTCTTATAAACTTGGAAAGTTACTGGAATAACAGGTTTTCCATGAGAATGCATTTTCTGAAGGAAATTCTGAAACTTAAATACATGTCATTATTTAGTGACTTCACTTCTCGTCAAGTTGCTAGAAATCCACAGATTTTATGAGGAATAGGTCAAAAATATGAGGCAAAAATCTGGATAGTTGAGATGTATGGTGTCGTATGTTTATTTCTGGACCAGATTAAAGGCTGGCAATGGGTGGAAAGGACAGAGATAAAAATGGGAATCAAGCAGAGAGTAGGACACTATGAGAGCAATTCAGGAGTGATCAGGATGGAGAGGGAATAGAACCATTTCTCTCAATGTTTTGACAAGGTAATACATGTTTATCACACATCATAAATATTTTTGTCACAATAGCAGCATGTTGTCTGACCAACTGGACAAAATAAGCTGTGCAATACATGTACATAGGCAAAGTAGAGAGTTATATATGGAATGTTTTACTTTGCTCTTTTATTTCTTTAAGAGACAGGAAAGTAGGTAAAGGAAGTTAGAGATGTCAAAGGTAGGTTGGAGTGGAAGATTAGGTAGCAGGTAGAGACAGATGTGACTAACAGGGGTGTGGGAGAACACACTGAGAAAGGAGGAACACATTGTTCATAGAGATGTCAGACAAACAGTGAGAAGATAAATGAAAAGGGTGTATTGTATACCATAACAGGGTTGGTGATATGCACAAAAGGGAGGGGTATCACCAGCTTTGGGGATAGGATGTGGTGTTATGTAATGCATACACAGGCAGTTTAGACACAGTTGGAAATCATTTCTCATCCTGATATCTGTCACCACTGGGTCCTGCCTCAATAACTGTAGGTAGTGTTAGGCAGGGAAGTGCATCAGTAATATGCTAGAGCAAGGTTTCAATACAGCTGATGTGGACCTCAGACTTCCTGACCATGATCTCCTGTACAAGCTCTGACAGCTCCTGATGAGTGATAAAATGGCTGCCTCCACTGGCACAGCTCCCTTTGGGTACTGATGCACCTTCACCTGTAGCAGAGCTATCTGATGCAGGTGGTGCAGGTAGGGCAGGAGGTGCAGAGGCAGCTCTGACAGACTGTGAAACAGATGTGCTGGGTGCCTCCTCTGGTGGTGGTGGTGGTGGTGGTGGTGGCACTGCTGCCACCTGTGGGGTGAAAACAAGTAGTGTCAGAGACCCATAATAGTAACAGAAATGAAAATGAAACAAAAACAAAAATAAGACCACAGAAGAGAAGGTACAATAATACTGAATATGCCATTCCAATTCATGCTTCATAAGTATGCATTGCACTGAATAAAAATAACTGTGCTTTAGGACAAAAACATGTATGTGAACATCAGAGGTATGTTTTGGATAATTCCCATACCTCTCAACCTCTCAGAGCAAGAAATCTGGACAAAGCCATAAATAATGGGAGGACAAAGGCCCAAAAATAGAGACAAATTTTAAATATTGCTCTTACAAACTTAGAAAGTTGATAAAATAACAGTTTTTTTTTTTACCACAGCATGAATTTTCTGAAGGGTATGAATAATGAAACTTAAATGCATGCCATTATTTTCAGACTTCAGTCTTTAATGACTTGCCAATAATTTCCAGAAAAAACACAATGTGATGAAAAATGGGCCAACAATATGAGGCAAAAATCTGGACATTCTGCGAAAATCTGTACAGTTGATTACATTACTTTAAGTAGTATGAAGTAATGACTTTGGACATAAAAATAGTGATGCTATTTGGTGCTGAGTATTGAACCCACAGCCATCACAATCCTTGTACTGTACGGGATGTTTAACATAATGAGTCACATCTTGAGCTATGAAAATGGTGGCATACAAAATTAAAAGTTACATTTAAACATAACATATAAAAGATGAAACAAACAAAAACTTGACATTATACATTCCATACATATCACATATAAAAAGCATGCCAAAATACATATTCTCCTCATCTCTTACTTCCAGTAAAGACATCTGACACTAGAGCAAAAAGACAGTACAAAAATGCACAAATCCATAAATATATATATATATGCATATACCTGTTAAAATAAAGACTTCAGACTGCCACCCTGTCCAAAGAATGTCTTCAACAACTACAATCTTTAATAAAGGTCTTCATCATCTTCAGGGTTCCTGCAGTGAGTACTTACCCAGTTTCTACCACAACATGGACATTAACCTTAAAACATGCATCTTTGAGACC